>NC_090746.1:49071706-49074206 GCF_036898095.1 Palaemon carinicauda
TCTCGTGCTGTTCTTTATGCTTGCCTCTTTTCTTGGGGTGTTCTTTAAGCTTGCCTCTTTTCTCGTGCTGTTCTTTATGCTTGCCTCTTTTCTTGGGGTGTTCTTTAAGCTTGCCTCTTTTCTTGTGCTGTTCTTCAAGCTTGCCTTTTTTCTTGGGGTGTTCTTTAAGCTTGCCTCTTTTCTTTTGCTGTTCTTTAAGTTTGCCTTTCCCTTTACTGGGCTGCTCTTTAAGCTCGCCTCTTTTCTTGTGCTGTTCCTTAAGTTTGCCTTTCCCTTTACTGGGCTGCTCTATAAGCTTGCCTCTTTTTTGGGGGTTTCTTTAAGCTTGCCTCTTTTCTCGTGCTGTTCTTTATGCTTGCCTCTTTTCTTGGGGTGTTCTTTAAGCTTGCCTCTTTTCTTGTGCTGTTCTTCAAGCTTACCTCTTTTCTTGGGGTGTTCTTTAAGCTTGCCTCTTTTCTTTTGCTGTTCTTTAAGTTTGCCTTTCCCTTTACTGGGCTGCTCTTTAAGCTTGCCTCTTTTCTTGTGCTGTTCTTTAAGTTTGCCTTTTCCTTTACTGGGCTGCTCTTTAAGCTTGCCTCTGTTCTTGGGGTTTCTTTAAGCTTGCCTCTTTTCTCGTGCTGTTCTTTATGCTTGCCTCTTTTCTTGGGGTGTTCTTTAAGCTTGCCTCTTTTCTCGTGCTGTTCTTTATGCTTGCCTCTTTTCTTAGGGTGTTCTTTAAGCTTGCCTCTTTTCTTGTGCTGTTCTTCAAGCTTGCCTCTTTTCTTGGGGTGTTCTTTAAGCTTACCTCTTTTCTTGTGCTGTTCTTTAAGTTTGCCTTTCCCTTTACTTGGCTGCTCTTTAAGCTCGCCTCTTTTCTTTACTGTTCTTTAAGTTTACCTTTCTCTTTACTAGGCTGCTCTTTAAGCTTGCCTCTTTTCTTGGGGTGTTCTTTAAGCTTGTCCTTTTTTTTTTGTGCTGTTCTTTAAGTTTGCCTTTCCCTTTACTGGGCTGCTCTTTAAGCTTGCCTCTTTTCTTGTACTGTTCTTTAAGCTTGCCTCTTTTCTCGGGGTGTTCTTTAAGCTTTCCTCTTTTCTTGTGCTGTTCTTCAAGTTAACCTTTCCCTTTACTGGGCTGCTCTTCAAGCTCGCCTCTTTTCTTGTGCTGTTCTTTAAGTTTGCCTTTCCCTTTACTGGGCTGCTCTTTAAGCTCGCCTCTTTTCTTGTGCTGATCTTTAAGTTTGCCTTTCCGTTTACTGGGCTGCTCTTTAAGCTTGCCTCTTTTCTTGGAGTTTCTTAAAGCTTGCCTCTTTTCTCGTGCGGTTTTTTATGCTTGTTTCTTTTCTTGGGGTGTTCTTTAAGGTTGCCTCTTTATTTGTGCTGTTCTTCAAGCTTGCCTCTTTTCTTGGGGTGTTCTTTAAGCTTGCCTTTTTTCTTGTGCTGTTCTTTAAGTTTGCCTTTCCCTTTACTGGGCTGCTCTTTAAGCTTGCCTCTTTTCTTGTGCTGTTCTTTAAGTTCGCCTTTCCCTTTACTAGGCTGCTCTTTAATCTTGCCTCTTTTCTTGTGTTGTTCTTTAAGTTTGCCATTCCCTTCACTGGGCTGCTCTTTAAGCTTGCCTCTTTTCTTGTGCTGTTCTTTAAGCATGCCTCTTTTCTTGTGCTGTTCTTCAAGCTTGCCTCTTTTCTTGTGCTGTTCTTTTAGCTTGCCTCTTTTCTTGGGTGTTCTTTAAGCTCGCCTCTTTTCTTGTGCTGTTCTTTAAGTTTGCCTTTCCCTTTGCTGGGCTGTGCTTCAAGCTTGCCTCTTTTCTTGTGCTGTTCTTTAAGTTTGCCTTTCCCTTTACTGGGCTGCTCTTTAAGCTTGCCTCTTTTCTTGGGGTGCTCTTTAAGCTTGCCTCTTTTCTTGGAGTGTTCATTAAGCTTGCCTCTTTTCTTAGGGTGTTCTTTAAGCTTGCCTCTTTTCTTGTGCTGCTCTTTAAGTTTGCCTTTCCCTTTACTGGGCTGCTTTTTAAGCTTGCCTCTTTTCTTGTGCTGTTCTTTAAGTTTGCCATTCCCTTCACTGGGCTGCTCTTTAAGCTCGCCTCTTTTCTTGTGCTGTTCTTTAAGCTTGTCTCTTTTCTTGTGCTGTTCTTTAAGTTTGCCTTTCCCTTTACTGGGCTGTGCTTCAAGCTTGCCTCTTTTCTTGTGCTGTTTTTTAAGTTTGCCTTTCCCTTTACTGGGCTGCTCTTTAAGCTTGCCTCTTTTTTTGGGGTGTTCTTGAAGCTCGCCTCTTTTCTTGTGCTGCTCCTTAAGTTTGCCTTTCCCTTTACTGGGCTGCTCTTTAAGCTTGCCTCTTTTCTTGTCCTGTTCTTTAAGCTTGCCTTTTTTCTTGAGGTGTTCTTTAAGCTTGCCTCTTTTCTTGGGGTGTTCTTTAAGCTTGCCTCTTTTCTTGTGCTGTTCTTTAAGTTTGCCTTTCCCTTTACTGGGCTGCTCTTTAAGCTTGCCTCTTTTCTTGTACTGTTCTTTAAGCTTGCCTCTTTTTTGGGGTGT
>NC_090746.1:49081706-49091706 GCF_036898095.1 Palaemon carinicauda
CTTACTTTGTCTTCTGCTCCACCTCCTCCCTTCTTCTCTTCCTTTCTTCACTTCTTCTTTTCTTTTCCTCTTTCCTCGTTTTTCTTCTCCACCTCCTCCCATCTTCTCCTCTTCCTTTCGTCTCATCTTTCCTCCTTCGTCTTTTCCACATCCTTCCTTCTTCTCTTATTCCCTTTGTATCCCCTTGCCCCCTTTTGTCTTCTTCTCCACCTCCATCTTTATTTTCCTCTTCATTTTCTCTTCCCGTCATCTCACCTTTTACCATTTGTCTTCTCCACCTCCTTCCTTTCTCTCCTCTTCCCTTTGTCCCCTCTTTCCCCCTTTGTCTTCTCCTCCACCACCTTCCTTCTCCTCTTCCCTTTGTCTCATCTTTCCCCCTTTATCTTCTCCACGTCCTCCCTTCTTCTCCTCTTTGCTTTGTCTTCTCTTACCCCATATGTCTTCTCCTCTACCTCACTTCCTTCCTTCTTATCCAATCTCCTTCGTCTCCTCTTTCCCCCTTTGTCTTCTCCTCCACATCCTCCCTTCTCCTCTTCGCTTCGTCTGCTCTTATCCACTTTGTCTTCTCCTCCACCTCCTCCCTTCATCCCCTCTTCCCTTCGTCTCCTTTTTCCCCCTTTGTCTTCTCCTCCACCTCCCCATCCTTCCTTTTCCTCTCCCCTTCGTCTCCTTTTCCCCCCTTTGTCTTCCCCACCTTCTTCTTTCTTCTATTCTTCCCTTCGTCTCCTCTATCATCCTTTGTCTTCTCTTCCACCTCCTCTCTTCATCTCCTTTTCCCTTCGTCTCCCCTTTCCCACTTTGTCATCTCCTACACCTTCTCTCTTCTCCTCTTTCCCCCTTTGTTTTCTCCTACACTTCCTCTCTTCTTCTCCTCTTTCCTTCGTCTCCTCTTTCCTACTTAGTCTTTTGCTCCACCTCCTCCCTTCTTTTCTTCCTTTATTTTCCTCTTTCCCCATTTATGTTCTCCACCTCCTCCCATCTTCTCCTTTTCCTTTCGTCTCACCTTTCCCCCTTTGTCTTCTCCTCCACCTCCTTCCTTCTTCTCTTCTTCCCTTTGTCTCCCCTTGCCTATTTTTGTCTTCTCCTCCACCTCCATCCTTCTTCTCCTCTTCCCTTTGTCTCTTCTTTCCTCCTTTGTCTTCTCCTCCACCTCCATCCTTCTTCTCCTCTTCCCTTTGTCTCTTCTTTCCTCCTTTGTCTTCTCCTCCACCTCCTCCCTTCGTCTCCTCTTCCCCCTTTGTCTTCTTCTCCACCTCCTCTCTTCTTCTCTTGGCTTCTTCTCCTCATACCCCTTTTCCTCTCTTCTATCTTACCTCCACACATCTTCTCTTCCCGTCGTCTCACCTTTTCTCATTTGTCTTCTTGTCCACCTCCTTCCGTCCTCTCCTCTTCCCTTTGTCCCCTCTTTCCCCCTTTGTATTCTCCTCCACCTCCTTCCTTCTTCTCCTCTTCCCTTTGTCTCCGCTTTCCCCCTTTGTCTTCTCCACGTCCTCCCTTCATCTCTTTGCTTTTTCTCTTACCCCTATGTCTTCTCCTCCACCTCACCTCCCTTCTTCTTATCCAATCTCCTTCGTCTCCTCTTTCCCCCTTTGTCCTCTCCTCCACATCCTACCTTCTTCTTCTCTTCGCTTCGTCTCCTCTTACCCACACTGTCTTCTCCTCCACCTCATCTCCCATCTTCTCCTCTTCCCTTTATCTCCTCTTTCCCCTTTTTCTTCTCCTCTTCCCTTTATCTCCTCTTTTCCCCTTTGCCTTCTCCTCCGCCTCCTCCCTTCTTCTCCTCTTCCCTTCGTCTCCTCTTGCCCCCTTTGTGTTCTACCCCACCTCCTCCCTTTTCCTCTTTGATTCTTCTCCTCTCACCCTCTTTTTCTTTTCCCCAACCTTCTCCCTTTTTCTCCTCTTCCCTTCATGTCTTCCTCCTCCCCCTTCCTCTCCTCCTCATTCCCCTTTGTCTGCTCCTCCCTTCGCCTCCTCCTCCCTTTGTCTCCTCCTCCCTTTGTCTCCTCTTTCCCCTTTCGTCTCCTCTTTCCCCCGTTTTCTTCTCCACCTCCTCCCTTTTTCTCCTCATCCCTCGTCTCCTCTTTCCCCTTTTTCTTCTACTCAACTTCCTCCTTTCTTCTCCTCTTCCCTTCGTCTCATCTCTCCCCCTTTGTCTTCTCCTCCACCTCGTCCCTTCTCCTTTTCCCTTTGTCTTCTCTTTCCCCCTTTGTCTTCTCTTTCCCCCCAAGTCTTCTCCTCCACCTACTACCTTTTTCTTCTCTTCCCTTTGTCTCCTCTTTCCCCAATTGTCTTCTCCTACGCCTTCTCTCTTCTTCTCCTCTTTTCCCCTTTGTCTTCTCCTACTCCTCCTAATTCTTCTCCTCTTTCTTTCGTCTCCTCTTTCCTACTTTGTCTTCTGCCCCACCTCCTCCCTTCTTCTCTTTCTTTCTTCACCTCTTCCTTTCTTTTCCTCTTTCTTGTTTTTCTCCCCCTCCACCTCCTCCCATCTTCTCCTCTTCCCCTCGTCTCACCTTTCCCCCTTTGTTTTGTCCTACACCTTCTTCTCCTCTTCCCTTTAGCTTCCCTTGCCCCCTTTTGTCTTCTCCTCCACCTCATCCTTCTTCTCCTCGTCCCTTCTTCCTCTTTCCTCCTTTGTTTTCTCCTCCACCTCCTCCCCTCATCACCTCTTTCCCCCTTTATCTTCTCCTCCACCTCCTCCCTTCTTCTCTTTGTTTCGTATTCTCTTACCCCCTTTTCCTCCTCTCGATTTTCTTCACCTCCATTTTCCTCCTCTTCCATTCGTATCCTCCTTCTGCTTCATCTCCTCTTCCTTCCGCTTCGTCTCCTCATCCTCCTTTTGTCTCCTCTTGCCTACTTTGTCTCCTCCACCTCCTCCTTTTTACTCCACCTTTCATCTCTTCTTTCCTCCTTGGTCTTTCTTTCCCCCTTCGTCTCCTCCTCCTTTTCTCTCCTCTTTCTCCCTTCGTCTCCCCCTCCACCTCCTCCCTTCTCCTTTCCCCCTTCTTGTCCTCTTCTCACTCCATGTCTTCTTCCTCCCTCCTCGTCTCTTCCTCCTCCCCTTTCGTCTCCTACTCCACCCCCTTCTTCTCCTCCTCTTCCTCCTCGTGTCGCCCTTATTTTGTCTCCTATTTCCCCCCTCGTCTCTTGGTCCATCTTCTTCCTTCTCCTCTTCTCTCTTTTTCTCCTCCTTCTCCCTTCTCCTTTAACCCCATTCGTGTCCTCCTCCTCCTTCTCCTTTGTCTGCTGCTCCTCCCCCTTTGTCTCCTCTTCTTTCCCCTTTGTCTCTTCCCCCTCCTTTCGTCTCTTTTTGCCCCTTCCTCTCTTCCCCTCCTTCGTCTCTTCCCCCTTCGCCTCCTCTTCCTCCTTTCGTGTCCTCTTTGTCCCTTCGTTTCCTTTTCCATCTCCCCCCTTTTGCTCTCTCCACCCTTCGTTTCCTTCTCCCCCTTTGTTTCCTCTTCCTCCCCCTATATCTCCTTTTCCTCCCCGTTAGTCTCCTCTTCTTTCCCTTTATCTCCTCTTCCTCCCCCTTCATCTCCTCCCCAACCTTTCGTCTCCTCTGTCTCCTTCATCTCCTCCTACGCCTTTCGTCTCCTTTTCCCCCTTCGTCTTTTTCTCCATCTCCTTCCATCTCCTCCTCCAACCTACCATTTTCTTTCACCTCCTCCCTTCTTCTCCTCTTCCTGTTCGTGTCCTCTTTCCCTCTTCGTCTGCTCTTTCCCCCTTTGTCTCCTCTTTCCCTCTTCGTCTCCTCTTTCCGCTTTCATCTGAACCTCCTCCCTTTGGGTTATCTTTCCACCTTCATCTCAACCTCCTACCTTCGTCTCCTCTCTCCCCGTTTGTCTCCTCCTCCACCCCCTCCCTTCTTCGGTTCCCGCTTTGTCTTCTCCTCCCTTTGTTTCCTCTTTCCTCCTTTGTCTCCTCCTCATCCTTTCGTTTCCTCTTTTTCCCCCTTAGATTCATCCTCCACCTCCTCCATTCTCCTCTTCCAACATTCCTCTTCCCGGTCACCTCCTCCTGTCTTTCCCTCCTCCCCCTTTTCTCCTCTTTCCTCTTTCATCTCAACCTTCTCCCTTTGTCTGCTTTTTTTCTCTTTCGTCTTCTCCTCTTCCCCCTTCTTCTCTTTTCCCCCCTTCTTCTCCTCCTCCTCCACCCCCTCCCTTCTTTTCCCGCTTCGTTTCCTTCTCCTCCCTTTGTGTCTTATTTTCTCCTTGGTCTACTCCTCCTCCTTTTGCCTCCTCTTTCCCCTTGGTCTCTTCCTCCATCTCCTCCTTTCTTCTCCTCTTCCAATCTTCCACATTTCTTTCACTTCCTCCCTTCGTCTCCTCTTTCCCTCTTCGTCTCCTCTTTCCCTCTTCGTCCCCTCTTTTCCCCTTCGTTTTCTCTTTCCCCCTTCTTCTCCTCTTTCCCCTTGGTCTCTTCCTCCTTCTCCTCCTTTCTTCTCCTCTTCCAACATTCCACTTTTCTTTCCCTTCCTCCCTTCGTCTCCTCTTTCCCCCTTCGTCTCCTCTTTCCCCCTTCGTCTCCTCTTTCCCCTTTCGTCTCCTCTTTCCCCTTTCTTGTCCACTTTATCCCTTCTTCTCCTCTTTCCCCTTGGTCTCTTCCTCCATCTCCTCCTTTCTTCTTCTCTTCCAACCTTCTACCTTTTTTTCGCCTCCTCCCTTCTTCTCCTCTTTCCCCTTTCGTCTCCTCTTTCCCTCTTCGTCTCCTCCTCCACTTCCTCCCATTTTTTTGGGTCTTCTTCTCTTTAGTTTGTCTCCTCTTTCTCCCTTCATCTGAACCTCCTCCCTTCGTGTTCTCTTTTCCCCTTTATCTCAACCTCCTCCCTTCGTCTCCTCTCTTCCCCTTTATCTCCTCCTCCACCTCCTCCCCTCTTCTCTTCCCGCTTTGTTTCCTTCTCCTACTTTTGTTTCGTCTTTCCCCTTTCGTCTCTTCCTCCTCCTTTCGTTTCCTCTTTTTCCCGCTTGGATTCATCCTCCACCTCCTCCCTTTTCCTCTTCCAACCTTCCTCTTTCCATTCACCTTCTCCTTTCTTTCCCTCTTCCCCCTATTCTCCTTTTCCCCCTTTCATCTCAACCTTCTCCCTTTGTCTGCTTTTTTCTCTTTCGTATTCTCCTCTTCCCCCTTCCTCTCCTTTTCCCCCCTTCTTCTCCGCCTCCTCCACCCCCTCCCTTCTTTTCCTGCTTCGTTTCCTCCTCCTCCCTTTGTATCCTCTTTCCCCCTTCCTCTCCTCTTTCTCCCTTCCTCTCCTCTTTATCCCTTCCCGCCCTCCTCCACCTTTTCTCTTCTCCTCCCCTTCCTCTTTTCTTCGTCTATTCTTCCCCCTTCGTCTCCTCTTCCCCTTTCGTCTCCTCATCTCTTGGTCTCCTCTCTCCCCTCCTCTCTTTTTTTTCTCTTTTTCCTTACCTTCCCCCTCCGCATCTTCTCTTCGTCTCCTCCTCCTATCTTTATCTCATCTTTCTCCTTCGTCTCCTCCACCTATTCCTCTCCTTGTCTCCATTCCCCCCTTCGTCTCATGCTCCTCTCATCTTTGTTTCCTTTCCTGCTTTGTCTCCTCATCGTCCTCCTCTCTTCGTCTTCTCTTTAACTTTTGTCTCCTCCTCCTCCTCTTCTCTTCGTCTCTTCTTCCCCCCCCCCCTCCGTCTCTTTCTCTTCTTCTCGTTCGGTCTTCTTCCCTCTCTCCATCTCCTCTTCCTCCTCTTTCCGTCTCCTCATCTCCTTTCGGCTCCTCATCCCCTTTCGTCTCCTTCTCCTCTTCTTCTATTTGTCTCCTATTCTCCCCTTCGTCTCCTTCTCCTCTTCTCTTTGTGTCCTCTTCCCCTTTCGTCTCCTTGTCCTCTTCTTTTCGTCTTCTCATCTCTTTTCGTCTCCTTCACCTCTTCTTCCCCCCTACGTCTCCTCCTCTCGTCGTCTCCTCTTCTTCTCGTCGTCTCCTCTTCCAGTTTCGTCTCCTCCTCTCCCACCTCTTCATCTCCCCTTCAGTCTTTTATCTCCATCTTCCTCCTCTTCTCTTCGTCTCTTCTTCTCTCCTTCGACTCCTACTCCTCTTCTTTTTGTCTCCTCTTCCCCATTTTGTCCTTTCCTACTCCTCTTCTTTTTGTCTCCTCTTCCCCATTTTGTCCTTTCCTACTCTTCTTTTCATTTCCTCCTTTAATTCCCCCTTCTCCCCCTCCATCCCCTCTCACCCCCTCTCCCCCCCCTCTCCCCCCTCATTCTTCCCTTCTTTCCTCATCCCCCCAGTCCTTCTCCCCTCATCCATCCCTCCTTTTCCCTTTCCAATTTCTCATCTGCTTCCTCTTAGTTTGCTTGATTTATTGATTGGTCAATGGACTTTATCTATCTGGCGCTACAATTTCAAAGGTTGTAGACATTTTGAAAAAATAGAATAGGGTGTCCAGTTTTTGTAGTTATTTATTGAATATCTTAGTATTTAAAGTATTTAATTTGATGGGTAAATAGTGTTATTATATATATATATATATATATATATATATATATATATATATATATATATATATAGAGAGAGAGAGAGAGAGAGAGAGAGAGAGAGAGAGAGAGAGAGAGAGAGAGAGAGAGAGAGAGAGATCATTACAGTGGTGAAAGAAAAATTGCATCTGAAAAGATTTCTCAAAGCAATTTTTGTTGCATTAGTTTATTTTCAATAAGGTGAAGGTTGTTTCAAGTGTTTATATATGAGTATAGATTCTCTAATATACTTTTTTCATTTATATTTATTTTTTTTCTCATTTGGATTTCTTCATTCTATTTTCATTTGTATTTGTTTTTCGAATTGTTCCGATATAATTTCTACGTTTAACATTTATACTGGTCACTATATAATAAATCTAATTTTCACAGAAGTTTCCTAGTATTCTAAAGTGGTTCTTCTCATAAAGATTTCGTTATATAGTTTTGCATTTTAATTCCATAAACGTTAATTAGTTTGCAATTAGGTCAGCCTATTTTTAGTGTTTTGAGTTACCAATTGATATTGAGTCATATGTATTCATGATATTTGTCGCAAACGAAGTGAGTGACTTTATATGAAATGCCAAAATTTTCGCGAATGAATCTCACCCAACCCATAGCCCAGTCAACCCATGGCTCAGTCATTCCCTTTTATTATTATCGCCGGGTAGGGAGGGAGCAGCTGATATTTTCGGGGGCGGGGGGCCAATAATTCCTATACCAGTAAATATATTGAAATGGATTTTTTAGGGATTATCTAAATATATATAAGCTTTATTTCTGCCTATTGCTATGTTCATACCTGCTATAGGCATGTCCTGGCTGTCACTTTTGTTCGTAAGTAAGATTTTTAGCTAAAAAATAATTGAGAAGAAGCAAACTACTCCCAGAGTTTTACAGATATC
Source organism: Palaemon carinicauda (assembly GCF_036898095.1). Classification (NCBI taxonomy): domain Eukaryota; kingdom Metazoa; phylum Arthropoda; class Malacostraca; order Decapoda; family Palaemonidae; genus Palaemon; species Palaemon carinicauda. The sequence goes on from NC_090746.1 coordinate 49,089,077, forward strand.
CAAACTGATTTTCACAGGGTTTGATGAGTGTTATGTGAACTACATTCGTACCAATTTTTGTGTAGATACTTGCCATAGAAAAGTCACAGTAGCCATTTTTCGATATCCGCGGAGGCAGATTTTCGGCGGTGCCGTAAATTACTCGTTTAATACTTTATATATGTAAAAGAAATTTTCAGGGATTTATGGAATGGATATTTACTTTGTTCAATTCAAATTTCATTTTGATATCTGCCATAGAAAAGCCACAGCAAATGTTTATTTCAGTATGGGTTGAATGGTTATCTTTGGCGGTGGAGTAAATTGTTCCTAGAATAATTCACATATCCAAATGAAAATTTTAGGGATTGATGGGAATCAGTTTCTCTGTTCCTGCTAAATTCCATGGTGAAATCTACAGTTTTTGTCGCGAACGAATCTCACCCAACCCATAGCCCAGTCATTCTCTTTAATTATTATCGCCGGGTGGAGGGAGAGCAGCTATTTTCAGCGGCGGTGTCAATAACTCCTATGCCAATAAATATAGTCAAATGAAATTTTAAAGGATTATATATATATATATATATATATATATATATATATATATATATATATATATATATATATATATATATATATATATATATATATATGTATGTATGTGTGTGTGTCTGTGTGTGTGTAAAAGCGTTGTTTCTGCCAATTTTCATGTTCATACCTACTATAGGCATGCCTTGGCTGTCACCTTTGTTCGTAAGTGAGGATTTTTAGCTAAAAATTCAGGGAGGAGCCGCAAACTACTACTAGATTTTTACAGATATCCAAATGATTTTCACAGGGTTTGATGAATGCTATGTGAACTACATTCATACCAACATACGTATTGATACTTGTCATAGAAAAGTCACAGTAGCCATTTTTCGATATCCACGGAAGGCTGATTCTCGGCGGCACCGTAGATTACTCGTTGAATGCTTCACATATCTAAATGAAATTTTCAGGGATTTATGGGATGGATATTTACTTTGTCCATATAATTTTTCATGTTGATATCTGCCGTAAAAGAGCCACAGCAAACGTTTATTTTAGTATGGGATGAATGGTCATTTTTGACGGTGGAGTAAATTGTTCCTAGAATAATTCACATATCCAAATGAAAATTTCAGAAATTGATGGGAAACATAGTTTTCTGTTCCTGCTAAATTCCGTGATAATATCTACTATTGAAAAAACTCATCTATCATGTAAGCTTCTTAGATATGCTATTAAATGTAGCAACATTACAATGCACTGCGTGATAGTGAACGACATCAACGATGGACAATGCCGATCTCATAAACAATATCCGTCCCGAGTTGCAGCTAGTGTAATTGTAGCTGATAGAATTCTTCACATATTGAGCATTTAACCCACAAAAAGCAATAAATCGACGTTAATTTCTTTGCTCAACATGAATGAGATATTTATTAATTATTTATTAACATTCTATTAATTAATGAGAATGTAATAAATGGTCCTTTATTTGCATTTACCATTTATGATCTTTTCACTTTCTAGTGATATATTAGCTATTTTTATTTAAACATTTCCAAGCGACTGTTTTCGCGTTCATGACAAAACAATGTTTTTGATTAATATTTACTTTAATTTATTCTTTAAATAGTTAGTTTCATGAATTGATTTTAACCTGATAGCTTTTAAACTAACATTTTTCACTTGTATGTCTTACAGCTTGCAAACTATGATCAGATCTTGTTCTTTTAGTGTCATCTGTACTTGTGTATCTGTTTACCATTTTGATGTCTACTACTTTCCGTCTTTCCATTAGTGAAAGAATTTAAGTTTTACCGATTTTCAAATTCCGTGTCATTTATTAATGCATGTTTACATTTAATCCCACTTGTAACTTTGTAAATTTTATTCCTTTTCCTTCCTCATACCTATAAGATAATAGAATCAGGTTATATTCACCGGGTTCATAAACTTTGTTTATTACGTGGAAGAGAATCAAGATCCCTAAGTTATTCGCGTGAAAAACAAAAGAAAAATCTAATTATTAATCTCATTCATTCAGATGTATCTATTCAAGATGCGTAGTCTTTCTTCTCTCCCCCTTCCAAATATTCTTTTTAGAGTCGAGCCGGGTCACGTTTCCCCGGAAATGACGTCCTAATCATTAACTTTGTTTATTTCTCCGAGAGGCCCAAGATTCCTAAGCTCTTCTGAGAAAGAAGAAGAAAAGGAGAAGGAGCTGTTCGATCGAGAATGATTTGTTGACGTCCCCCTCCGACAAGTTGTTATTCAAGAGGGTTTGAAGTCTTCTTTCTAATCGGATCAAGAAGTCTGCTTACGAAGCTGTTTCCTCGTTTTACAGCTCTCGAGTGGCTTGCGTTTCTGGAAGTTGACGCTCTGACTTATACTTAGATCTTGTTTATCTTCTGTTTGCTTGCTTGTTTACCTTTGCGATTCCTCATTGATTTTAAAATTTTTGGGACTTAGTGTTATGTTTCTATGATGTATTGTTACCTTATGTGATAGTTTTACATTGTTTTTTTATATATATAATTTTAGAGATTTTTCTTAAAAAAAAAATAGTTAGTTTATCTAAGGATCAGTCGTACTGAAATTCTTTCATTTATAGAATTAAAAAA
>NC_090746.1:49099206-49111706 GCF_036898095.1 Palaemon carinicauda
TCTCAGTGCTGTTGCCATCTACTACAAAACAATTTCTAGATGTTAGGTAGGAAATGATTACAGGGAATGGGATACCTTCTTGGTAGCAACTCCGATGCCGCATTCTTCGCCAGTAAATCTGCCTTCTCATTCCCAGACACACCTACATGTGCTGGAACCCAACAAAATCGAACCATTATACCTCTCTGTCCAATAATAAAAAGCCGTTCTAAAATTTTTAAAACTAGAAGGTTAATAGAATTAAAAACATCTAAAGCTTGAAGAACAATCCTTGCATCACTAAAAATGGTAAAATTACCCTCCTTTCCCAACCTTAACTCTCAAGGTGTTTGTTCCTGATCTTTTACTCTTTAGAAGTTTCTCTACCCTTTTACTCTTATGGTGTTTATTAATGCCCTTTCATTTTTAAGATTTTTCCTGTCCTTTTACACTTAATGTGTTTGTTCCTTTCATTTTACTCATGAGGTGTTTTTTCTCCTTTTACTACTAAGGTGTTTTTTTTCCTGTCCCTTTACTCGTGGAGTTTCTTCCTTGTCCTCTTATCCGTAAGGTGCTTGTTCCTGGCCTTTTACTCGACGTATTTCCCTTGTTCTTTTATTCTTAAGTTATTTTTCCTGGCGTTTTACTTTTGGTGTTTTTTCTTGTCTTTTTACTCTTAATGTGTTTTTCCTGACCTTTTACTCCTAATGTGTTTTTTCCTAGTCTCTTATATTTGAGGTTTTTCACTGTCCCTTTAGTGTTGAGGTGTTTTTCTTGGCCTTTTATTATTGAGGTGTTTTTCCTGTCATTTTACTCTTAATGTGTTCTCCTAGTCTTTTAGTCTTGATGCATTTTTTTCTGGTCTTTTACTCTTGAGGTGCCTTTGTTCTATAGTACCCAATACAGAAAGTCTTTTAGGTTGTGCACTGTAAAACTTAACAACTTTCTTTTGGTATTGCTGAAAAGTTTATGGATTAGTTTAAAATGTCGTTGATTATTTTGTAGATTAAATATTATGTACAATATCAATTTTTCATGCAAATGTAGTTTCCAAGGTTATTTTAACTTAATTATTTCTGTACGTTAATTTTTTGTTTCTTTTTTTAAAGATCTTCATTTTGTGGAAACCTGATATCGGGGTTTGGTCATTTTCATCACCACGCTAGCCACTGCGGATTGGTGATGGTGGTAGACTTGAAGTCTGACCGTTTACAGCAAACCAATCTATTATGGATGGCTCTGGTTATAGTGCAGCCTTGCTGATCGTGAGTGTGCACACACCCTATCACCACGTTAAGGTATCCCCACTCGATAATTCTAAAGATACTATAGGAGTAATTGAATGGTTCTACTTTGCACCCAAAAGATACCTTCGCAATGTTTTGTCTACTTTTAATTTTGCATTGAACCCGAACGAGAGTTATATTGAAGAAACCTTAAGTAAGTGGGATTTGAAAATGCGTCCTGTTCGAGTCTAGTGCTTGTTTACCCAAATTTTGCGAAGAAGGATGGAAATTTGATTGGGTATCATAAAATGTATTTATTACGTGTTGGAAGGGGGTGTGTATCGCCAAGATAAGTAAAGCTTTACTAGTCAGGGGCACCCATACTAGTTTGACATGCTTTGAGCGATTAGACAAAAGCCTCCCCATTGCCAATCCGCAGTGACCAGCGTAATGATGAAAACCAGTCGAACCCCAAACATGAATTGACATGTCTGAGGCCTTTGCCCTGCAGTGGACTATAAGTGCCTTGTTTTTATTCTTGTTGTTGTTGTATATATATATATATATATATATATATATATATATATATATATATATATATATATATATATATATATATATATAATTTATATATGACTCAGGGACTATCCATATTCTAGTTGCTGAATTATGAATAAACCCTCATTGGGGAAGAAGCATTTTGCTTTTACCTTTTGAGAGGATAATCCGGACTGCCAGTTTTGAAAGAATGTCTTTGACTTCTTTCTGGTGATACAAATTTACTCTTTTAGTGTTTGGATAATCATGCACTGGTATTATCTGTTCCTTGCCTTTTCATTGGAGGAGCAAAATTGCTCATCGCATGCTTTTACAAAATGAATGTAAAATAATTTGGCGCGTGTGTTGTGCATGCGAACGGTATGTGGGTTAATGTAATCGTGAAATATATAATGGATATTGCTGGTGCTTGACTAGACTTTAATTTCAATGTGCATGTGAGCTGTATTTACTTTAATGTAATGGTTAAATATGGAATGAATGTTATTGGTGCCAAACTAGACTGTAATTTCAAGTTCCAATTTTGAAAGAAATAATTGACGGAAATTAATGTTGGGTTTTAACGATCAAATTTCTGAAACTCTTAAGGCCCCAAAATACTGAGCAATCTCCCCTATGTAACACCAGGGTATGACTATTTTTCACACCCCTAAGCGTGACAGGATATATATATATATATATATATATATATGTGTGTGTGTGTGTGTGTGTGTGTAACGTATATATATATATATATATATATATATATATATATATATATATATATATTCCTGTTACGCTTAGGGGTGTGAAAAATAGTCATACCCTGGTGAGAGGGGTTTACCCCCGAGAGCTGCACTCGAAAACCCCACACTTCCACAAATTGCCTAACCATTGGGTTGTAGTTTGAAAAAAAAAGGGGGGGGGGGGTTGTTGGAAAAGTTGATTCTGTGTGTGTATCTATCTAAATATTTAAATGTCACTTTTGACGGCTCGGGTACACTAGTAACTATAAGAGAACCCGTTATGGGCCCATCCTTTTGCCGGGGCATATGGCGTGGCAAGTCCGAGGGTTAGCGAGCGATCAATACTCATTGGGATTACTGGTATTGTCGGTATTTTCTGTCGCTGACAGCCTCCGACGGTCAGCTTGGCCCGACTTACTTTTCCTGTAAATCCTCCTGGTTGCTGTTGGTCGCGGAAGGACCCCTTTAATAACACGATGTCAACATATTGCAGCGGATTAATCAGGTCAGTGGCTTTAGATTCGCCTCGAAATAATGGGGATTTATTGACGTTTTACGGGATTTACTTCATTGATTTTGATCTTGGCCGCATTTGTCAGAGACGTTCACGAGGATTTAGCCAAGTTTTGAGATTAATGGCCCACGATTCCGGAAAAAGCGCCCCCCCCTCTCTCTCTCTCTCTCTCTCTCTCTCTCTCTCTCTCTCTCTCTCTCTCTCTCTCTCTCTCTCTCTCTCTCTCTCTCTCTCTCTTACAGTAAAAAAGTCTCCCTTCTCTGTTGGTGGAAAGTTTGATTCCAAGAACTGGAGATAAGTTTATCTAAGTATTATTTGTGTAATTTTTAGTGTTAAGGGAATTAAGTGATAAAGAAGTTGGGAAAATCAAGTGATTAAACTTACGATTACGATTCTTATCAATTTTATCATTGAGGATGATGAAACTGTTATTTGTTTTGATAGACGATGATACTCAAATGACGGTTATCCTGATATTAATTGTAATGTCATTTTCATAATCATGTTTATAATCAATGAATATAACTAAAACGTCTTGTTTCTAGTGTTATTGATGATGAATATGTTGATTAAGGATTTTGAGGTCTGTTTGTTTACATGTTAGGAATCGTTTCCGTTACTCCCGTTTCTCTATGCAAATAGTCCATATTTCTTCTTTTCTTTTATTTTTATTTCACTTTCATATCCCCCAGTTTGTTTGCCTATTCTAGCACTTGAAAAGATTTTGAGGGGAAGAGGGAAGAGATGAACGGGGCGGGGGGGGGGGGGGTTAGGAGAGAGGGGAGGTGAAGAGTAGGGGATGAAGAGTGGGGCATGGTGGGTGGGAGACGGTGGGATTGCGCTGAACCGGAGAAGCGCTTCGTTTTTGTTTCTATTGTTTACTATTCAAAGCTCTCTCTCTCTCTCTCTCTCTCTCTCTCTCTCTCTCTCTCTCTCTCTCTCTCTCTCTCTTCATGCGCTGAAGGAGTAGAGGATGTTCTCTGTCACCATTAGGATTTCAGGGCTTAAGAATGCTGAGCTCTTTGTTTTCTAGGGAGAGAAAAACTATACTACTTTATTTTTATGAACTCCTTGTATATATATATATATATATATATATATATATATATATATATATATATATATATATATATAATTAAAGTACGCGACCCGTCTAAAATGACGGTTAGATATTTAAATAGATATGCAAACACGCACACGGAAAATTGAACCCTTCCCAGCCCCTCTCCTTTTCTTAACTACATCACGGCAGTTGTGGTTTCCGAGTGTACCTTTTCCTCCTCTCACCAGGGTGTGACTACTCCTCTCCCTATGATGAAAAGGGCCGTCTTTCTAATTTCCTAATGAGGACAAGTGAATAGATAAAACAAACAAGAAAATGAGGAAGAGTTTGTGAATAATTTGTTTGGTTATATATAGTAGCCTATTGTTAGCTGCGATAGAAAAATTATATATATATATATATATATATATATATATATATGTGTGTGTGTGTGTGTGTGTGTGTGTACACAAACACCCACATCCATATAACCCCACTTTCTCTGAGAGAAGTAGCAAACAATTTCAGGAAAAGCCGAAAGAGAAAAAAAAAATCAGAGTAAAATCAGTTATGGGAGGAGGAGCCACAATTCTTCCAGGTTGGAACCTCTCACCTTTAAAGATATTACCTCGGGTATTATCATCACGTTTATGGAAACCTTTGCCCTTCTCAATTAATGGCACGGGTTGCCCCTTTAACTCCCCTCCCCCTCTTGCAGCCCCCCCCCCCCCCCCTCCCCTTCCTATAGCCTCAAAACGGGTGGCGTGTTTTCTGTAAAAAGAATGTCACTCTTTGGTAAATTTGCCCGTTGATGAATTCTTAGAAAATGTAATTCGTTTTATTGTTCAGCCAATTAGTCAATTGATTTTCCATTGGCTATATAATGTTTTTTATTAATATATAATTTTATTTTGTCTTTCCCATTCTTTTTATTGATTTCTTTACGACCGAACATATACATTATCATATATGTTCGTCAACTACTGTAGTTATCCTGACCATTGTGCCATGTTTTTCTTTTCCACCATAAATACTTCGTTATATTGTTTATGGTGCGGGCTTGCGTGCGAGCAAACTGGTTATTTAATAGTAAGCTCTAATCCTGTTTATTGGAGGTTGATAATAACTCGCAATGTGTTAAATTATCATGTAATGAATTTTTACAATGAAATTTCCCCTTATGCTTTGTCAGTGGTGATTATCATATTGCTTTACGTAACAACCATATTTCCCCTTTCTCTCTCTCTCTCTCTCTCTCACACACACACACACACACACACACACACACATATATATATATATATATATATATATATATATATATATATATATATATAAATACGTGTGTAATTGTGTGAATTTATGTATATATGTATGCATGTGTATAAGTTCTGCCTGTGTGCGCGCATAGATTGATAGATAGATAGTTAGGCATATAGACTGTTAAATGAGTGTTAAAAATAGATTAAATGTTTTTTCTTATAAAATATAAACTGGAGTACGACGAGTTGGATGCTATAGTGTTTTTTTTTTGGGGTGGGGTGGGGGGGGGGGTGGGGGGGTGGTGTCAAAGATTTTTTATTAGTATTCAAAGGAAAGTCATAAATAACGTGAAGTGATTGAAATTTCCTTGTCATAGAATTCAAACAAAGATTCTATTGAAAGACACATTGTTTGATAGAGGCGAAAATAGTGAAAGTAATGTATAAATGTGAGCAACGATAGGGTTTTAGGCGGTAAGTGGAAACTATTAAGATTAAGCGGTGAATGTTGATATGGATGGATGAAGCAATAATGGATGATGGAAAGATGAGATAAGAGGGTTTACAGAAAAAGTGAATGAAGGAAGGTAACAGGGTGCGTGTAGAAGATTATGGAGCGGTTGCAATGTGTATGGAATGAACGTGTACATACGTGTACATATATATATATATATATATATATATATATATATATATATATATATATATATATATATACATATATATATATATATATATATGTATATATATATATATATATATATATATATATATTTATATATACAATATAATTGATATATCAATAATATATCTACAGTATATGTATATATTTATTCATCTATATATATGAGTGTGTATATATGTATTTGTATACAGGTACATATGCTGTATACAGTAGACACTTGTTAATGTGAGAAACGAAATTGCCGCTCCGAAGTTTACAAAAAAAAAGAAAAAAAAATCGGTAACCTAAAAGTGTCTATACCTTGAGCAGTCAAATATCTCCTCATTTTTGAATGAAGAGAGAAGATCCAACAAGGAAGATCCATTGAGAAGGCCATAGTTCCTTTTATCTCTTCCCATGCGGGAGTAGAGGGAAGGGAGGGGAAAAACCCCTTGTAGTGAACTCTTATATCGTCTGCGGAAGATGGGTGTTGACAAAATCAAAGTGGGTCTCCCGGGATTCGGGCCCACCATGAATTACTTAGATGGTGCGGTTCCATATGACAGCACTGCCCCCACACCTACCGACGGCCATCTTGGATTCAGCATGAAGACGAACGCACTGTCGTTTAGTCAAAGTATTCTTCTGAGGGAGGATATTGCTTATTCCATATTTTATTTCGTAACGTGATTTATTTTAGAGGTTGACGATTAAGTTTTTATTTTCGTGAAAGGGTGAAAAGGCAAGTTGCTTTATTCTTGGGATTTCTGTATGGGTTGTACTTCACTATTTTGGAGGAATAAGAACGATTCCTCCTGCTTTCATATAACCTGCAATTTATATATATATATATATATATATATATATATATATATGTATATATATATATATATATATATATATATATATATATATATATATATATATATACAGTATATATATATGTATATATATATGTATATATATATATATATATATATATATATATATATATATATATATATATATATATATATGTGTGTGTGTGTGTGTGTGTTGATACAGCCATCACCTGTCAAATATTAAAGCTATAGAGGTGTAAGTATATCTAAATTATTTGTAGTATATATATATATATATATATATATATATATATATATATATATATATATATATATATATATATATATATACATATATATTTATATATATATATTTGTATATGTGTGTATGTGTGTATATAAGTATTATTAGATATATACGGATACAGTATATAAACATGTACTTTAATATTTAATGGTCGGGGGCTTGAGCAACATAGCTCAAGAGAACACGATGGTATTTCTAAGTAATTTATCAGGTGTATTCCATTATGATAGGCTAGAACATTCTATAGGAGGTATTGAGAGGGTACTGCTGTTTAATGGACGTCTATTCTGAAATATTAGTTGGTATAACATTTGCCTGTTCATTTCCGTAATCACGAATTTGTTGTCGTTAAAATTATTGATATTTTTCATTGTAAGTTGTTCTTATGATAACGTGGTCGAAGGTGGATTGCGCTCTCTACAATGTCTTTTGAATGATAGATATTCTTCCAGAAATGCCAATAGTGTTTGTGACAAAAAAAAGAACAATAATAATGATAGTCATAGTAACAGTTATTATAGTAGGTATCATCTACTATATATCCGGTGGTTTAAAAAAAAGTGTTTTATTATCTTATATTGATGGAGTCTCCATCAATAAAGTGTTTCTTCAGTTTTTCGTTATTGTCAGGTACTGGAGGATTTCTATGGCTGTTGGCATATGCTGTAGTTTGAAAAAGAAAATCTCTTCGTTTTTTATATACAAGGAACAAAATCAGGAAGTCTTTCGATGCTGGCCTTTACAGGAGCATATAGTGGAGAATGTCTTTCGTTGTTTACAGAAGCAGGAGCCTATACTGGAGTTACTTCTCCGATTTTTGCATGCATGGACGTTTGGAGAATGATCTCTTTCTTTGTCTTAGTATAAATGATGATCACTTCCAATATTGGCATATACAGGAACGTAGATTTATACGACTTTGTTTATTTTCATAGATCCAGGAGGTTTTCTTCTGATTTTGACATATACGGAAGGGTCTCTCTTCTCTATAGATACAGGAGGGTGTCTTTTGTTGCTAACATACTGTACAAAGGAGCATATACAGGAGGGACTCTCTTTTGCTCTTGATTGATACAGATGGACACCTTTTATTGTTGACGTATAGATAACCATGCACAGGAAGGTGTTAGTTCTTGATAGATAGGGTGGCTGCCCTTCGTTGCGACATATACAGGAGTACTTACGTGATGGGTTTCTTTGTTTTTGATAGAAACAGGATGGTGTCCTAATAGATAAAGGAAGGTGGGTTTTGATGTTGATATATGCAGGGTCATATAAGGGAGGGTCTCTCTTTGTTCCTGATAGATAAAGGAGTTTTTTTTTTTTTTTTTTTTTTTTTTTTTTGCTGACATATACAATACAGGTACATATACATGAGGGTATCTTTTAGTTTTTGATAGATACAGTAAGGTATCTTTTAGTGTTGACATATGTAGGAACACACAGAGGACGTCCTTCTGGATCCTCTATAGATACAGGAAGTTGCACTTTACAGTTAACATATACAGGAGCATAATAGCCTGTAGGTAAGGATCTTTCTTTGTTAGTGATGAATACAGTAAGATGTTTGTTGTTGACATATACAGGAAGATCACTTTTTGTTCTTGATAGATATGGGAGGATATCTATTGTTGTTGACATTTACAGGATCTTATACAGGAGGGTGTCTTTCGTTGTTGACGTATACAGGAGCATGAATAGGAAAATTGTTTTTCGTTGTTGACACACATGACCATATACAGTCTCTCTCTCTCTCTCTCTCTCTCTCTCTCTCTCTCTCTCTCTCTCTCTCTCTCTCTCTCTCTCTCTCTCTCTCTCTCTCCACAATAAAGGAGGATGTCTTCTGTTTTTGAGATATACAGTAGCATACACAGAAGGTTTTATTTGGTATTTATGTATACAAGAGGTTGTTATTTCTTTTTATATTACAGATATAGGTGGGTATTGTTTGTTGTTGTCATATACCATGGCATATACTCTTGGATCTTTCTCTTTTGACGTATACTGGACCATTCACATAAAGGTCCCCCTCGTTATTGACATGTACAAGAGAATGTACAAGAGATTTGCTTGTTGTAAAATACTAGGAGCATATGCAGTACAAGAAGCTGTGTTTCGTTTTTGACATATATAGGAGTATGCACATTGGGTATCTTTTTGACATATACCACGGCATATACAGAAGGGACTTATTTTATTGAAAGATACAGTAAGGCGCTTTTTATAGAAATATATTGGATATTTTAGAATAGCCTCTATCGTTTACTACATACCCTGTTTATAGGAATAAATACTGAAAGGTGGCTCGCGTTGATATATATTGTAGAATATACAGGGATCTCCTTCATTGTTAATGTATCCTAAGCCTATCTCTCTAATTGTTTAGTTATATACAAGGTCTCCCATTTGTTGTTAACATACACCTGAGTATGGATAGGAGTTTCACTTTCATTATTGACATATAAAAAAGCATACACATGAAAGTATCTTGTTGCTGATATCTACAGGAGCATATAAATGAGGGCCAGTTTAGCTATTGACATAACATATAGAGGAGTATATATAGTAGAGTTTCTTCCATTTTTTACAATTATAGGATCATATATTTTATCGTAGAGTCTTTTGCGTTATTAACAGGAGCATATGCATAAAAGTCTCTGTTTGTTGACATACATAGGAGCACATACGTTATGGTCTCTTTTGTCTTTTATATATACATGAGTATATACAATCCATATTGTGGAGTTTATCTGTATGAAACCATTTTATGTAAATCACAAAATTTTGAATAATTATGGAAATCAATCACATCAGTTAATTGTTTGAAATTCTGCCATTAAAACTAGATAACAGAAAAAAAAAAATATCTACTCTAAAGACCTCGGAACCTGACAGTCTCATTTAAATGCAAATGACATATGTTTTGATAACTAGATTCTTTTCATAGGAAATATTTCCTGATTTTTTTCTCTTATTTTTTTTCTTTTTTTTTCCGCAGTTATTTTGTGTAAGTTTCTTAGATGTGTTCGATTAGAAAAAAGTTCTTGAATATGTATAATTCGTTTAGGGTATATTTTTTAGACTTACAATTTAAATTTCCCTGTGTGGTACATTAATAATGAGAAATGAGACTCACCTTCTCACCCCTCTCCCTCTCCATTGTTCACTTTTATATCGTTAATCTTTGTTCAGTTTTCTATTCTTAATCTTTCTACAGTTTTCTATTCTGGATCTTTGTTCAATATCCTATTCATCTTTTCATAATTTATCTATTTTCGATCTTTGTTGGATGCACCTTTTTATATCATCGAAGAGATTTAGCCCTGAAATAGTCAATGGAATATATCACTGAAAGCTGTAATAACAAGGCCGTAAATTCATTGATGTCCTGGTTTTTATGTATTGGTTTATCTTAACGTTTTCTACTTTTTCTATGAAAGTCTTGGTGATATATTGGCATTCGGAGGAAATGGTTTAAATCAGTTGAGATTTTGATTTATTCGTCGGATGTGATTAAAAGAATTTATGTAAAGGGACATTAATGTATTGTAATAATTTAGGCTAGAAATATAAAGAATTGGTTTAGATTGTACAGTATATTTAATTGGGTTGTGAGTTTGGATAAACTATATAGATATTAAGATGAATGACGTAGGGAAATAGGCCATAATGATCAGAATGATTACAAGAACATTGATGAAAATAGGCACGAAAGAAAGACAAAGCAGGTTGTTATGAGAAAGAAAATAGCCTTTGAATAAAATAAGGATTATTGCGAAATATTATCTAAGGGAAAAGATATATATACATATATATATATATATATATATATATATATATATATATACGTGTGTATATGTATATATATATATATATATATTTATTTTATATATATATATATATATATATACATATATAAATGTGTATATATATATGTATATATATATATATATATATATATATATATATATAAATGTGTATATATATATATATATATGTATATATATATATATATATATATATATATATATATATATATATACTGTATATATACTGTATATTAGAGAGGTGATACATATACAGTATATATGTATATATACGGATATATATAAATGATTGTATATGTGTACACTTTCTTTATGCATATATGTGTGTGTGTATATAAACACATATATATATATATATATATATATATATATATATATATATATATTTAATATATATAATATATATGTATAATATATATAATACATATAATATATATACACATACATACATACATGCTTACACACTGACACGATAGTGTGTATACAAAATATACAACTACCAAATTTTCGATAATATACCTGTTCTGGAAGAATAATAGCATTAAAAATGAACAAAGGAAAGGCAGTATAAGAAAATTGCAAGGGAAGTGATTGAGGAACAATAGTGGGCATTCAGGAATTCTTGTAACTATGACGTTTGCACAATATTATATTGAGGGAGTGTTTGAATTGTTCAGTTTTTGTACCCAGATGTTATTCTTTTTTGGGATAGTTCTCTGTAGCGTTTTCTGTTTTTCTTTTGGGAGGAGTACAGTCACTTGGTCCTGGATTCTGGATACTATTTTCGGACTGTATGCCATATTTAATGACTAGGGTTATCAAACGCTATTATGACTGGACTAAGGCAGTTATGCGCTGCTCTATGTTATTTTCTCCTTTTAATGAATCTATAAACGCTCATGTATCATATTCCAAACTTATTTTCAAAACTAAATTGTTATCAACATTAAATTCCATGATAAAAACTCTTGGTTAACTAATGATGCTCCCGGAATTGTTCACCAGTTAAGGAAAAAGAACTGCTAAGTTTGTCCGTTGAATCCGACCATGCATCTGGTAACTTAAGCTTAGTCTTAATAATCAAGTAGTTTAAGTGTAGCGGGTTGCAATTAGGCTGCAACCCATCCAAAAAGAACCCATGCATTTGAAGTAGACCTATTGTCGAATTGTAGTTCCATTTTTTTTTTCTATTTATTTGAGGTGAGCTTTAGATAGCTTCGTTATCCATAATTACTTGAGATGGCTTGGGTATGAATTTCTAGATGTTTATAGTTTCTTTGATAAGCTTATGTGGAGGGTAATTAGTTTCTGTGTCTGTAGTTAGATGTTTGTGATGTCCACTAGAACACTTTTTTTATGGAGTCTGTCAGCGTTCCAAACTAATGTACACGCCCCGCCAAAATTGACGGCTAAATATTTAGACAGATATATGCACACACGTGGACACATATTCAACCCTTCCCACCCCCTCTCACCATGGTACGACTACTACTTTTCCCTTTTACCCGAAGGACGGGGAGAGACCGAGTAGTTACACATCTGAAAATGCCGCTGAGAGTGCCAGAAAATATATAT
>NC_090746.1:49116706-49129206 GCF_036898095.1 Palaemon carinicauda
ACAAATTTACACTGTGTATTACAACCAAGGCCATGCTCAAGTTTTCGTGTGCAGATATCCTAAAATATGCAAAAATTTTTGCTTTGCTTATATTAGGCCTATACATATTAACATTGCAGCCTCGGGTACCAAAAAGCTTTCCTTTGCTGATATTTTGTTGTAAATTTTAAAATCAACTACATAGCTTGGAATGTAAGGGAAAAAATTATTTACAAAAGATTATTTTATACAAAGGTCTATTATATACAAATGATTACTCATATTGTTCATCATACCAAAGTTGATTGACTCCAAACTGCACAATTCATGTCTTAAGAGCTATAATGAATACATAAAATTAATACGTTGCCTAAACACTAATCAAAAACTATTTTGAAGTGTGAGAAATATGAATTCGAAAGCATCCTATTTTCCATTTGAATCAAATATATGCATAAATATCACTATTTTTCACTTAATGATTTGTGCCATAAGAATTTCCATTGGCCACGTTGCAGGAAATGTCGTGAACCAAATTACGGGGACATTTAGGTTGTGAAGACACAGCACCTGTCGGATGACAGCCTTTACAAAGCGGTGCAGCTCCCCTTGGCCTGCCAGTTGAGCGTCTTGCGATGGAAGGGAAGCAACTAACTTCAAAATCTAGCAACTCAGGATTTCTTGTACACTCCACACTGACTAAAGTAAAAGTAACACACGACACGACGAAAACAACAAACTAGGAGGACTATAGGCTATAGACTCAATCAATTCGACAGAAGTTACAGAATAGGAACAGCACATGCAGTTTGTTTACATTGAGCAACGGTGCCATATACCTTGGGTACCCAGACTCTCAGTACCTTTTTATAATAATAAGCGTCAGCGTAAATGCTAGGTGGTACAGCATAGTTGATACATATATTCTGTATGCATCAATAATAACTAACATATTTACCAGTATTATAACATGTCATATAAGATTAATATTTTCAAAACTAGTGCTTTTGCAAGAATTAAGGAGTGTTTATAGGTGGTAGCACTAAGGAGGGCGGAGTCTCACAACATCACCGCTCCACAACACGCTCTGATTGGTTCTAATATCCGAGAGGGTCTATTTCCATCCAGACTTCAGGAATATGCGACCGGCATATGTGATGTTTTCATGGTTGTACAATTTGTTTGTTGATGGAGTTCTGAGAGGGGTGAATGTTCGAGTGGTTGATGGAAACTGATAGATGAGAGTGATCATGAGTGGGCTAAGGCTATGAGGTGCATGAGAAGAGTGGGCTGTGATGCTAGGTTGAATGCCATGTTGAATGCAGTTATTTAATGAAGTAGATGGGCGAGCGACCTGGTAGGTGATAGCTGAGAGATGAGGTGAATGCAACTAAACTTTATTAAACCATCATCGAGTTTTGTACAGCGACTTGCGAACAAGAACATCACAAAAATTCAAACACGAAAAAGCTTGTGCTAGTATGAAAACAAAAGATGGTCTATTAACAATGCAGTGAAGAGCGAGTGGTAAGATAAAAAATCCAAAATCGTTAATGTATGAGCGTGTTTGAAACACGTGCGTTACATAGATCAGTTTAAGTACTTGGGGTCTGTTGTTGCTGCAAATGGTTGAGTGTAAGCAGATGTACATCAGAGAGTGAATGAAGAATGTAAAATGTTGGGGGCAGTGAAGGGAGTGGTAAAGAAGAGAGGGTTAGCAATGAATGTAAAGAGTTCTGTAGGAGAAAGTAATTGTACTAACTGTGATGTATGGATCGGAGTTGTGGCGAATGAAAGTGACGTAGAGACAAAAATTAAGTGTGTTCTAGATGAAGTGTCTGAGAAGTATGGCTAGTGTATCTCGATTAGGTAGGGTTAGGAACAAAGTAGCGAGGGTGATAACGGTGGTAAGAAATGAGTTAGCAGCTAGGGTGGCTATGAATGTGTTGAGGTGGTTTGGCCATGTAGAGAGAATAGAAAATGATTGTCTGCTGAAGGTAATGATCAATGCAAGAGTTGATGAGAGAATTACAAGAGGAAAGCCAAGGTTTGGGTGGATGGTTGGAATGAAGAAAGCTCTAGGTGAAAGGTGGATAGATGTGAGAGAGGCAAAATATCGTACTAGAAATAGGAATGAATGGCGAAAAATTGGGATGCAGTTCCATTAGGCCCTGCTGCTTCTTCATGTTGCCTTGGTGACTGCTGAAGTAGCAGCAGTAGGGGATTCAGCATATGAAGTTTCATTTGTGGTAGATAACGGGGGAGGGTGGGCTGTGACACCCTAGCAGTGCCAACCAAACTCGGCTGAATCCCTCGTCAGGCTGGGAGGGGCGAAGAGAAGTCGTCCTCTTTTAAGCTATAGATACATATGATGCATATGAAATGATACTGGACTATAGTGCTAGAATCATCATCATCATCTCCCACGCCTATTGACGCAAAGGGACTCTTAGATTTCGCCAGTCGTCTCTATCTTGACCTTTTAAATCAAGACTTCTCCATTCATCATCTCCTACTTCAGGTTTCATAGCCCTTAGTCGTGTAGGCCTGGGTTCTCCAATTCTTCTAGTGCCTTGTAGAGCCCAATTGTAAGTTTGGTGGACTAATCTCGTTTGAGGAATGCGGAGAGCATGCCCAGACCATCTCCATCTACCCCTCACCATGATCTTTCATTAAAATCAAATTCTAAAGATCCTGTATTAGAGATTATAGTTCCTAAATATTTAAATGATTCCACCTCATTAATCCTTTCTCTTTCCAATGATATTTCATGTTCCATTGCGTATTCCGTTCTCATCATCTCTGTCTTTCTTCTATTTATCGTGAGCCCAATCTCACGTGATATTTCATGCATTTTGGTAAGCAAGCTTAGCAAATCCTGTGGTGTTGTTCTGGAATAGGTAACGTAAACATTTATTCAGTGACCCTTTTCTATGACTTTTGTTATTGTTGTTCAAGCGAACATCTGTACATCAAACCTTCGGATCAACCATTCCAATAGCTCGTATATTTATGTCGTTTTTATTTTCAAGCCTTTTAAATCTGCCCTACTTTGGAGTATCATTCAGCAAACTATGTCAGTATTGTTCCTCAAACCAAGAAGAGCTTTAGCTGACCAAAGTTTCGCCAACGCTTAAACTCATGGCAAAGCCTGAACACAACGATCGATGTTACATTCTTTGTTGAGAGAGAGAGAGAGAGAGAGAGAGAGAGAGAGAGAGAGAGATTTCTTAATTATAATGTTATATGGCTGCTGTATCATTAAAGAAGGAATAATTTTGATCAGAGTTGATTTTAGTTTGATGAAATGTATGCCCTTTTTCTCCGTAGCCTAGTTCAGATCTTTAGTATTGGTCAGATACGTTTTTCCTTTTTTGAATTTTTCTGGTTCCTTGGATACACTGATGACTTTTGAGATTTTATTATTAGGGGAAATGACCAAATGGGACGAGCATCCTAGTGACATTTACTAGCCCAGACCCGAGGGAAATATGGAGGAAAAGTGGGGTTAAAGAATGAGACCTTACATAAATGAAGAGATGGCTTTGCATCTTAAAATTGGGGAAATGATAAGAACTCGGAAATAACTTCATTGCGTTGTATTCAGGTATTGACAATAGTTTGTGCTTGGGCTAAATTTGTAATATTTATTGCTTGTTTTGCTTTGTTCAGCCATTTATATGTAAACGCAAAACAAGGGTTCACTTTGGAAAATATCAATAGTTTTGTGAAAATTTACTTTGCTGTCCAACCTCTTTCACATTCTACTTCATATTGGAACTCTTGCCCCCCCCCCCCCCGTTGCACTTCGATGCTAAAGGGCCTCCCTAAACCTAGCACAGCGACAAATGGCTCAAATTTCATAAGTTAAACTTGAAGGTATTAGGATGGAAATACTTGTTAAAAGTAAATTACATTTGTTTAAACGTTTGATAGTCTTGGAGATATGAAATTTTAAAAGTGTCTGCTTTATACCTTCAAGTACTGAAATTTATGAAATAGATTGGCTTTCGAAGCCAAAGTTGAGCATCAATCTTTTAGAACAGCCTTTCATCACAAAATGTCACTATAAGAATTTTGAATTTTCTTCCTTCCTCGGTATGTTAAGAATCATTTGGTGAAACATGTTTAGTGATGTATTTTCATTCCGGATTTGTGATTCGTTATACACTCTCGTTGTCAAATTCATATATCTCTTTTTTTTTTTTTAATGTAACTTAGACTTTCGGATTTACTTTATAAAGTTTTAAATAACCATTGCTCGTAATTTTTAAACATTTATCTTCAAATTTAAGATTTTAATGTTTTAAAAACCTCAGCTTTAGCCGGTAGATCAACACGTCGTAAGTACACAAACAAATGTCAATTTTGAGAAACCCTGGATAGTTAGCCATGGGCATAAATGGTACTGAATTGTGAAAATCTTACTTGAAGAAACAGGAATTTATTCTAGGCTTAGAAAAAATGGAAATATTGATTTTTTATTAACTATAACGAACTAGGATGAACTACTGTTTACAAAAGATGAAAATCTTCAATGGTTAATAAAAAGGAATTATTAACGAGCAACCGTCATCAAAATAGCCTCCCGAGCACTCTAAGGAACGTCGTTTTGTTTACAAATGTGTCACATTAAAATTTATCATTGATAAAACCTGGCTTTATTTCTAGCCGCTAGGTCCCCATTTAATTCTGTGATCCCAGTAGACAACGTAATTAGGAGACCGCAGTCTTTTTATTTCAATATTCGTTTTATAAACTTATAGCAACTCAAACGTAGACTCATTCCTTTTTTTTTTTATCAACACATGACGGAAAAGTCTTTTATCCAGTATCCTTGCTCTATGATGGATGCCTTGGTGTATCTGATTTTGTTAAATACATTATTGAAGAGAAAGGTCTCTTGGTTTTTATGTATGAATTAGATCACTGAAAAACACGAGAAACACATAATTACATACTTATATATACATACACATTTCTGAATATAATTAATTCGTTCAACTTGGCTGTGTTTGGGAATTGCAAGGTAATTGTGTTGACGCTGTGTAAGAGAGAGAGAGAGAGAGAGAGAGAGAGAGAGAGAGAGAGAGAGAGAGAGAGAGACCTTTACAGCTCAGTAAACTAGACAATCGTGAACTACTCCCCAGTCCATACCCTTTTTCTCCTTAAGTTATCATTCCTTTCGATAACATCCTTGGAAATGTTTTTGCCCTTTTCTCCCCCCCAAAAACTAATTAAGGTTTAAGGCGATCGTGGGGCTTCTCCCCACCCCCACCTCTTCTCCTTCCTCCTTTGGTTCCATCTCCCTCCTCCCTACGTTAAAGCTTAATCAGAAATTTTAATTAGTTTGTTGAGGGAGGTGGGGACATCGTTCCCCCCTCAGTGGCAGAGAAAGAAATGGTGAGAGAAGAGTCTAAGCGCAGGTATCTCTACGAGTGCTAATGAGAAGCGCCGAGATGTGCTGGAGTGCGTTTCATTTGTCGACCGTTGGATACGTTCCATTTGTACTGTTGGATCTTTGGTGGGATTCTCTTTGCTCTTTCCTTTAGTCGGCGTATTTTCATATGGATGAGGGGAGCTTACAAAAGTGCAGCATGATGTTTTGAATGTTTTTTTTTATCTTTTGCTGTAGATAATGCGGATGTTTGTCAAGGAATTACTAATATTCTTTTAATTTAGGGCGAGCTGTGTTCCTTTTAGAACGTATCGACAAAAGGGCAATTATAGCAAAGTCCAACACTGTGTAGTCGGTATAAAGTGGGTCAGAACTAAACTTCTCCATCGATTTATTCAACTGTGTGTGCAACTAATTTAGACATAATCGTCTACTCCTCATTTTGGTAAGGAGTATTGCATCGTACTTTAGTTTTAGTCTAGTTTAATGAAAAAGGTTCTTAATTCTTTATTCAGACATATTGTACTCATACACATGTACACACTCACAGACACACACAGACACACACACACACACACACATATATATATATATATATATATATATATATATATATATATGTATGTATGTATATATATTATATATATATGTATATATATGTATATGAATATATATGTATATGTACAGTATATATATATATATATATATATATATATATATATATATATATATATATATATATATACACACGCACACAGTTAACTCCCTGATAACACGAGGATTATGCCATTATTTCTCCATAAGAAACAATGGCAATAGGGGGGTGTTACGTTCCTGGCCATTGGAAAAGTTTGTCTATGTTGGGATTTTGTTAGTATGAAACTTGAAAAAAAAAACATTATTGATATATTTGAAGGTCACAGAAACAACAAAAACACACATTCTTACTTTAATTGTATTTATTTTACAGTAAAATAAGTTATTACCCATGTCCATTCAAACTATGACGCATCACTCTCGTCACCACTGTTGGCTGTCGCCTGCCTCGCCCCTGCCCCCATCCACCCTCTCTCTCTCTCTCTCTCTCTCTCTCTCTCTCTCTCTCTCTCTCTCTCTCTCTCTCTCTCTCTCATATATATATATATTTCCTTTTACTCTCATGATTACTTATTTACAATGAATTTTATATCATTAAGTACATTCTTAAGTTAAAAACACAGTAAACAAAACTGTTGTATGTATGATCGCATTATATACGTATGTATATCAAACACATTAGCAATTTATTTTTCTTTAATTTCTATAAATAAGTAACAGATCATCACATATTTTTCCTTTTAGTGTAATGATTATTTATTTAAGATTAATATTATGTCAATAAATACTTATTTTAGTTAAAAATCACAATGAACTGTACTGCATGGGCAGCGTGTTATGTACGAACCCAAAAATGCTACAACATATGCATATCATACGCATAAGAGATTTTTTTTTTTTTTCAGTTCGGCAATGAAATAAAAAATCGTAACATTTTTCCTTTTAGTCTAATAATTATCTATTTACAATCAATTTTTTTATCAATAAGTACATATTCAAGTTAAAAAAAAAAGCAATGAACAGTACTTTCTGGTATGTAGAGACACACAATGCTACTATGCATATCAAACACATTACCGATTTATTTTTCTTTCATTTCGATAAATGAATAACAGATCATAACATATTTTTCCTTTTAATGTCATGCTTACTTATTTATAATTAATTTTATATGGTTTTCATACATTTCGTTTAAAGCTATTATTATTATTAGTTATTATGTGGGTACATTCTCTCACTCTCTCTCTCTCTCTCTCTCTCTCTCTCTCTCTCTCTCTCTCTCTCTCTCTCTCTCATGGGTAGCTTACTTAACTCACATAGAACAGATCTAACATAAATCTTTGTTTCTTCAGAAAGTGTCAAATAAATACACTATACAATAAGAACTTTTACTTTGCTTAAATCTATGTTCGATCGTAGGAAGGGATTAAGACGTCATTCGATTTCGTCAGCTGATCTGTAGCTTTAGCTGACAACATAACATATGAACTGAAAGATGTCTGTAATAATCCTTGTTTTCGATGTTATCTGAACTTCATTTAGTACTTTTTGTACTTTTCTATTAACAATTCAAGGTGTATTTTAACAACGGCAATTACAGACTGTTTTTATTTCGGTTTTGTTGCCAGCTACTTTCAAGGTCCCGACAGTATCACGATTATACTCACATATAGTTAACAGAGTATTGTTGATATGGTTTTCCTCCCCATCACGTACTCCTTAAATACTGTTCAACGAACTCTCGACCAGTTTCTTATTAAAATGGATATCGAACCACAACAATAACAACATACGAATCAGCTGACGATCCACAGCCTTCTACATAAACGATGTCAGCAAAGATATTGATTATAAATATCGGTAAATGTAACAATTAAAGTCATTTTATACTGTCACAATATAATCTTTATAACTTAATTTGATATTCAACCTTACAAATTCTTTCTGTTTTATACTATCTTAGAGCAAACCACATTCACAGATAGGGAGCCGTGATGTACTATAAACGTGCTAAATTGTAAACATGTACATTTGCAAGTATAGATGTACATTTATTAGTAAAATTAGACTACTTTTTTGGTACTACATTAAACACTATAAAATTTCTTTGTTTGTAATCTTAAATAGAATCTTATTAACCCCTCTCTCTCTCTCTCTCTCTCTCTCTCTCTCTCTCTCTCTCTCTCTCTCTCTCTCTCTCTCTCTCTCTCTCTCTCTTTCAACTCGCGTAAACATTGGACATTTTGTGTTACAGAATATATCTCTGTAAATTTGAACTCGTGTAACTTCTAAATCGTGTTATTAACAGAATATATCTCTGTAAATTTGAGCTCGTGTATCTTCGAAATCGTGTTAACAGAACTCGTGTTAACGGGGAGTTAACAGTGTATATAAATTATATATATATATATATATATATATATATATATATATATATATATATATATATATATATATAGATAGATAGATATAAATTTATATATATTGATAGATATATTTATATTTATATATACATGCATATATATATATATATATATATATATATATATATATATATATATATATATATATATAGATAGATAGATATAAATTTATATATATTGATAGATATATTTATATTTATATATACATGCATATATATATATATATATATATATATATATATATATATATATATATATATATATATATATAAATAAATTCCTACCTCATACCTGGGATCGAACGCTAGCCCCTTCTAATGAAAGGCCAGGTCGAAACCAACCATGTCACGAGAGCCCATAAAAGAAATTGGAACCTGACCGCTACCAGCTGTCCGAGGATTTACCTGGCGAGACATCAGTCTCTTACCAGCGAGTTTTACCCAATTTCCCGGGCCACCACGTGACACAATTGGTAGTAATTCATTCAAATTACCCCTAATGAGTCAATATGGATTAATATCAACACAAAATCGTGTTCAAATAGAAATAAATTTCTACCTCATACCTGGGATCGAACGCTAGCCCCTTCTAATGAAAGGCCAGGTCGAAACCAACAATGTCGCGAGAGCCCATAAAAGAAATTGGAACCTGACCGCTACCAGTTATCCGAGGATTTACCTGGCGAGACATCAGTCTCTTACCAGCGAGTTTTACCCATTTTCCCGGGCCACCACGTGACGCAATTGGTAGTAATTCATTCAAATTACCCCTAATGAGTCAATATGGATTAATATCAACACAACATCGTGTTCAAATAGAAATAAATTTCTACCTCATACCTGGGATCGAACGCTAGCCCCTTCTAATGAAAGGCCAGGTCGAAACCAACCATGTCACGAGAGCCCATAAAAGAAATTGGAACCTGACCGCTACCAGCTGTCCGAGGATTTACCTGGCGAGACATCAGTCTCTTACCAGCGAGTTTTACCCAATTTCCCGGGCCACCACGTGACACAATTGGTAGTAATTCATTCAAATTACCCCTAATGAGTCAATGTGGATTAATATCAACACAACATCGTGTTCAAATCCTCGGACAGCTGGTAGCGGTCAGGTTCCAATTTCTTTTATGGGCTCTCGTGACATGGTTGGTTTCGACCTGGCCTTTCATTAGAAGGGGCTAGCGTTCGATCCCAGGTATGAGGTAGAAATTTATTTCTATTTGAACACGATGTTGTGTTGATATTAATCCATATTGACTCATTAGTGGTAATTTGAATGAATTACTACCAATTGTGTCACGTGGTGGCGCGGGAAATTGGGTAAAACTCGCTGGTAAGAGACTGATGTCTCGCTAAATCCTCGGACAGCTGGTACTGGTCAGGTTCCAATATCTTTTATGGGCTCTCGTGACATGGTTGGTTTCGACCTGGCCTTTCATTAGAAGGGGCTAGCGTTCGATCCCAGGTATGAGGTAGAAATTTATTTCTATTTGAACACGATGTTGTGTTAATATTAATCCATATTGACTCATTAGGGGTAATTTGAATGAATTACTACCAATTGTGTCACGTGGTGGCGCGGGAAATTGGGTAAAACTCGCTGGTAAGAGACTGATGTCTCGCCAGGTAAATCCTCGGACAGCTGGGAGCGGTCAGGTTCCAATTTCTTTTATGGGCTCTCGTGACATGGTTGGTTTCGACCTGGCCTTTCATTAGAAGGGGTTAGCGTTCGATCCCAGGTATGAGGTAGGAATTTATTTCTATTTGAACACGATGTTGTGTTGATATTAATCCATATATATATATATATATATATATATATATATATATATATATATATATATATATAACTGTGTGTATTTTTTTACTATTTTGCGTGTTTGGTATGATTAATTGTAGTTTTGTTTATTCATAGACATCACCTTGAAAATTTTAATCTCATTAAATTGGACATAGTATGTTAAGCAGCTCATCAGAAGCTATCGTTAATATCTCTGATGTTTATGAATTCATGAAATAAATATTTATCCCTTGATTATTTTGCACTAATTTCAACTGCTCATTATTGTTTACATTTTAGCTTTTAAGGTTTTGAAGATCGTTCATGAAGGGCAGAAGCAAGAGACAGAACTCTCCATAATGCCAGGACCAGGCAATGTGTGCTAGTGACTCTGAAGTTAGATCTAGAAACTCTCCCAAATCCCGGCCCCCCTTCCTAGATCACAATGACTTTATGGTTGCAGACACTTTTGGATACTGTAGAGCTTGAGCTTGATTTGAACCTCCGTTCAACAGATTACGAGACAGGGACGTTTCCAATAGGTGGTTTTATTCTTCTGTAGTTGTCTTTCATTGAACGTGTTGAGGGACTGAGATAATTAAAAAGAAGAGACAGTGAAAATAATTGGGCCTAATTTATATTTTTAACTTTGTTTACGCCATTATATAAGAAATAAGACTAAAAAAAATCAACAATTATGTGAGTAAATCCATTGGTTCAGTTTTACTTTCGTTGGCTTGTACGATTTTGTTTGTACGAACGTGAAAATAAAAAAAACAACAACAAGCACATGCGCGGCTACATTAAGTTTCAGTAGTTTCTCATTATTGCGATTTTATTCTCAAATAATAATGAATATCTTTATTGACAATGCATTTTTATTCCTTCCACAATTTGTAAACCAATTTATATTAATACTGGTTTTTGTGAGGCTTATTATTTTTTTTTTCATCGAGCTAACTACCCACCTTCACCCAATTTAGTGATTAGACCTTCACTCCACCACCTCATTTTAAACACTCTCCACCCTCCCCCCCCTCCTTCCTCCCCCCTCCTTCCTCATCCATATTTCCTCCCCCCTCCCTCACATTTTAGGTAGCTAACTATCCACTTTCACCCAATTTAGTGGTTAGCCCTTCCCTCCACCACCTCACCTTAAACCTCTCTTTCCTCCTCCTCCTTTCTCCCCCTCCTACCTCCCCCTCTTTCCTACCTCCTCCTCTTTCCTACCTCCTCCTTCCAACCCCTACTTTCTCCCCCTCCTTCCTCCCCCCTCCTTCCCCCTCTCCCACATTTTATCGAGGTAACTGCCTACCTTCACCTATTTAGGTGGTTAGCCCTTCCACCCACCACCTCTTATTGAACCCTCTCCTTCCCTCCCCTTCCCATCTCCCACTCCCCCCTCCCCCTCCCCCCTACACTTTTCGACGATCCCATTCGATCCATTTGGTTGGTGAGAATCTTTCCTTCCTCGAAATTGGAAAGTGAGAAGAAAGCGAATTAAAGCCTCATCAAACTTTTTACTACACCGAAGTTTCTCAATAACTCCATTCTATGGGCTACAAAGGGAG
This sequence comes from Palaemon carinicauda, assembly GCF_036898095.1. Taxonomy (NCBI): domain Eukaryota; kingdom Metazoa; phylum Arthropoda; class Malacostraca; order Decapoda; family Palaemonidae; genus Palaemon; species Palaemon carinicauda. Next base: position 49,128,457 of record NC_090746.1, read on the forward strand.
GTGGAATCTAATCCTTTCCGAGAATGTAATTAGGGATGGATGAATTGGTGGAGGATTTCAAAGTTTTCATTTATTTTCTTGAAGCAATGTCGTCCGGTTTTGGGATTTTTCCATATTTTACAAACCCTGTTTAAGAAGATAGAAAACGAGCAATATGAGATTATATAATGTTAAATGCCATTTTCTCTAAAAAGAAAAGTATTTAATGAGAGGGTCTTACCAGTATTAGCTTGAGCATCAAGAACTTGAAGCCTTACTAAAGACGTAGAACATAATCTAGTTACAAATCTAAGAGCTATGGAAAGAATAGTGAGGGGAATAACAGCAAGAGACAGAAAAAAAGGAACATGGAAAGGAGGGCACACTAAAGTAATGAATATTCTAACATGTAAGAAAAGGAAATGGACAGTGGAAGCTCGTGGCTAAAACCATTGGGGGTGCTGTTCCAAAAGTAAAAGAAGTAGCCTTTATTTTGATGTGTGAAAGATACAAACAGGTATAAGAACATATATTTATAAACTTGATAGATCCTAAAATAAAAAAATCAAACAATTTTTACTAACCCTAAGCTAAATTGTTATTGTTCAAGCTTGATCCATTCATTTACAAATTAAATAAATTTTTCTTGTTTTAATATGAGCGAAAAGATCTATTATTTTCTCCTTGATCGCTGGATGACAGACAACAGAGATATGTTTTTCTCCATTAAAAGCGATGCAAGTGTATTTAGTCTTCCCGAATTGATAGCGC
>NC_090746.1:49134206-49151706 GCF_036898095.1 Palaemon carinicauda
ACGAAGTTTTGCTGTTGGCACTTGGAGGATTTGCAAAATGTATCCTTCTGACTTTCTCTTACTTTTCCAGTCGCTTCTAACATTCGTTCTTCTTGTCATATCCAAAGGCCCTGGCAGGGCAGCTTTGCTTAGGTGGTATTTACATAAATGGTAATTTTCTTTTTCTATTAAATGGTTGATATTTATGAGCTATTCCTGGAAACGTACACACACACACACACACACACACACACGCACACACACACACACACACACACACATATATATATATATATATATATATATATATATATATATATATATATATATATATATATATATATGTGTGTGTGTGTGTGTGTGTGTGTATATATATATTTTACGTATGATTGTGCATATATATATTCACACATTTATGTATCTGTGTATGTATGTCTGCGTAGACATATACGTGTGTAGAGAATTATACTGTATATATATATATATATATATATATATATATATATATATATATATATATATATATGTATATACATACATATATATATATATATATATATATATATATATATATATATATATATATATATATATATATATATATATATATATATATTTATATTCCAGCGTGTATGTGGGCATTCGAGTAGCCTTAGTCTGGTAGATACAGTAGTAAGGCTCTCCCTTAATCATGTACATCGAGCATCTACGTATTACATCTGTCAGCATCAAGTAGCTTAATGGTCACAACGAATTCAGAATATCTTGATTGATGCCAAACACATATTGAGATATTGAGGTAACGAAAAGTTAGCTGAAAGGCCATAAAAACTAACTAGTTGTTCGCTCTGAGGATTGTTTACCACAAATCAACAGACTTTGGAAACATTAAAATAAGAATGTTGAATTTTCTTGAAGGATACGCGAGATTGGTTGTTGGAAGGTCCCAAAAATAGTCTATGATAAGCATGATCTGTAAAGCTCTCTTCACACAGAGAGAGAGAGAGAGAGAGAGAGAGAGAGAGAGAGAGAGAGAGAGAGAGAGAGAGAGAGAGAGAGAGAGAGAGAGAGAGTGGGGGGACCATTTCTAATCGAGTTGAAGAATGTAGAAGATTTAGGAAAACCATGTTGGGGAAGTACCGGGAGAAGAAGAGTGGCCAGGAAGTCGGGGTAAGATATTGCGCGTTGGTGTTACACGGCATTATCATAAAGTAGTGCCATCATGGCTCGGAAGTGTTTTGATAAATAGGAAACACTAGTCTAGTGTGCGTGAAAGTGGAGTTGGAAATTTTTAAAAGTTGCTCTGTATATCATTCTTTTTGCCCAGCGGAGAGGATCATTACGAATTTTTTTTTATTATCATTCAAGTTTTCTGTGATTCTTTTGATTCGGGGAGCAGTTTGGGATATTGTAATAGGTATCTCTTAAGACTATTTAATAGCTGAGTCTATTGAAGTCCTTTGTGTCAATAGGCGTAGGACGAGATGATGATGATGATGATGATGGTAACAATCGGCATGGTTCCTATTAAAACTGCGTTTGATGTGACAGCTAAGATGTACTTGTTAGGTCGCTAGGTCCTCCTTTCAGTTGTTAACTGGACCTACTTTTATATGTTAGCTGGGCTAGAGAGCTGGGTCTTGCTTGTCTAGAAATTCGAAGCTGTTCGAAGTAACTTTATCCATTCCACTTACGTTTTATCTTTCCCTTTTATAAATATAATTGGTCCTACTTATGCCCTTTCTAATTCATTGGACTTTTCCTTGCCTTCATTATTAGATTTAAAGATGAATTTCTTTCGAGATGGGTTAAAGCTTTCTGATTTTTGCATTGAAAAGCTGACGTGTTGATGGATTTTTTTTTTTAAGGTACTGCGATAATATAAGATAACCCATTAAAACTGGTTGTCATTGGGGTGCGGCGGTGTTAAGGGCGAACAAGCGTCTTTTCCATCATAAAAATGACATACTTGATCGTTGCATCTCTGACCAATTATAAAGTGAAAGTAGATTGGAATGGAAAGAGAGAGAAATTTAGTGTAATAGGCTTTTAAGATTTGACGTATGATACGTGCTCATTCCCGTTCGTTCCCAACTCTGGATGACCAATTCATTATAATAAGATTCTAATGTGTGCTAAACTTTCCTTATAATGTAATGTAGTGAGACCAAAGCATTGGCCTTTTTAGGTTAAACCCTAGTGCAATACAGTTGCTATCAGCTGTGTTTGAAGCCAAACATGGTTATGGCAGCCTTCACTGGGGCCGCATTCAAGGTTTGGCATGATGTCAACACTGTTGCTACCAGCCGTCTCAAGCCAAGCACGATTATGACAAAAAAATCTTATAGCACGTCTGTTGCTATCAGTTTTAGTTAAAGGTAGAAAGGATTACAGCAACACTTTGTCAGCGAGAATATTACTCCTTGCCATAATCAAAGTCAAAGACAATTTCAGCAACACTGGTGTGGCTAGCCGCATGTAATGCTCGGCACGATACCAACACTATTGGTACCAGCCGTATGTAATCTACTGTATACTGTAGGTGGTTGTTTCAGTCTTATAGATGTGAACGTTCTAAATGGAAAAAGAAGTATCCTTGCTCCAGTTTCACCTGATATTTTATAAGAACGCTTCTAGTTCATCACTACATCATCTGATTTGTCAAGTCCCAGAATGTTGTCCGGTGTCATATGTTTTGAAATAATTGAAATATTTTAAGAAAAGTTGTATCCAGGTCTGTATCATCATCATCATCATCATCATCATCATCATCATTATTATTATTATTATTATTATTATTATTATTATTATTATTATTAGCTAAGCTACAACTCTAGTTGGAAAAGCTGGATGCTACAGTGTAAGCCCAAGGGCTCCACTTGGGAAAAATAGCCCAGTGAGGAAAGGAAATATAAAGGATAGTTGATTATGAAGATATATATAAAAAAAGACGTTCTCTCAGAACGTTAAGGTGCCTATGTTACCAATTGGGGATAAAAGTATCCAAGGCATGCTGACTAAAGGTCTAGAGGAATTGACAAAACACACTTGGTGCTAAAGATTAGGAATAATTAGAGAATTATATGATCCTAAAATCTTTACATTAATTAACTGCTTTTATATCATGCAATGCAGACCATAATAAGAGATATTGATATTGGAATTTTGTTTTATACCTGCCACTTTTATGAAGCATTTTATTTTATTCAGCGAATATTATTAAATTTCTTTTGTATCTCCGACAGGTATGTATGTTGGTTCACAGGCGAGGCCTTCTAGGTGGGAGTAGAAGACTGGAGGTAACGAGAATCTCTTTATGTTTATGCTTTTGATACTTATTGATGCTTCATGGATAATGGTTTGATTCACAAACAAAACAAACAACTTATATAAATATGCATATTATATACACTCATATATATATATATATATATATATATATATATATATATATATATATATATTTACATTACGCGATGTATTTGTGTATGTTTAAATTTAAACTTTTTTAATATATAAGTCAGAGGGAATTCTTTATCAAGAAGTGCTTTTATAAAAATCACGGCTGTTAGTGATAGAACTGTAATGTACAGTATAACCTCAGCTCCACAAACAAGTACACATGCATATATAGACACATAAATGTAATTTATGTAATGTATATACAAGCACACATATATATATATATATATATATATATATATATATATATATATGTATATATATATATATATATATATATATATGTATATATATATATATATATACAGTATATATATATATATATATATATATATATATATATATATATATATATATATATATATATATTGTGTGTGTGTGTGTGGTTTTCTTTGTAAGTTTAATTTGAGAACATGGGAAGGGGTTGAATTTATCTTGGCGTTTCACATGACCGAATAAGAAAAGAAATATGTTTTGCATACGTGACATGTACGAAATATACATCAACCGTGTCAATCAATTTGCATCATCAAACTAGCCGTCCTAGTTCTTGTTAAAATTTTTCATGACAGTTCTGAAATTTAAGAATAATTTATTAATTTATTTATCTATTCATGCCAGTTTAAAAATTACTCGAGCGTTCTATAGGATGACATCCGAGAAGGAAGGAAACTAACAATCATTCAAGATCACATTTAAAGACGAAGATTTGTGGTGGCCTATTGGAAACGTCCCTGCCTGGCTTGGGGCTACAGTCCCGGTCAAGCTCGGTAATTTCTTTAGTGTCTGCAACCCCACCATCCTTGTGAGCTAAAGATGGGTGATTTAGGTGGGAGTCTATAGATCTACCTGCTGAGTCATGAGCAGACATTGCCTGCCCCTAGCTTGGCTGGAGAGGGCATTGGGTGGTGATCTTATGTATATATTCAGTCTATAGGGCATTGTCACTATCCCCTTGAAAGGTCCTTCATGAGTGGCCTTTAAAACTTTAAAGTATCATTGGTTTGAGATACTCTATAGGGAAAGATAAATTTACAGTGATTTATGTTACTCTCCTAGAAGAAGAATTTACAGTAATTTAATGTTAGTTGTAATCGGATAAATTTATTGGAATTAAAGATAATTTTGAGGTGATGTCAAATTTAGGTAGTTTAAGATAGTTATAGGGGATAAGTATTCAGTTTTTAGCAAATGAAATTGCTGTAGTTTAATTCACTTTTTCAGGGGATAGGAATCTACTGTGGATTTATATACTTTTTATCAAACAAAATTGCTGCGAAATAAAAGACTTTAGGGGAGAGGAATTTACTATAAGATCTTTTTTAGCAAATGAAATATGATTGGTTTAAGGTTCTTCATAGTGGGAAGAATTTATTGTGATTCAAGTTACTTTTTAGCCATAGGAATTGCAGTGATTGAATTTACTGTTGTTTAAGATACTATTTTGCAAACAAAATTGCAGCAATTCAAGGGAAGAGTAACATACTATGAATTAGTATGCATTTAAGGATTATCATAACTACACTAACTGAAAATGTTGTTTGGGGGAGATGAATCGAAGATATTGTGATTCGATAAACTTTTAACCGGGAGAGATTTTTGTGGTGGTTTGAAAGTTTTTAGAGAGAGACTAATATACAATTATTTAATTCAGTTTAGATATTCTTGAATGGGAGATGAAATACTAGTGATTCAAGATACACTTTAGTCTAACTAGGTTTAAAGTGGTTTAAATTAAATTTTATTTGAAGACCAATTTGCAATTATTTCAAATCCTTTTTGTTTTGTGCAAGTTAATGACAACGTTTTATTTAGCAAAGAAAAGAATAGAAAAAAAGGAAAAAACAGTCTTTCTAGTTGGGAAAAGGCGAATCAAGAGGCCAACTGGTTTCCTTCCTCCACAGAAATCTTCCCAGGGGAAAGTAATTATATTAAGGAAAACAACAAAGGTTATAGAGTGTAGGTGGTCGTGCTGCTTTTAGTCCAAAGAATGATGCGAGAAATGTTCCCTTTAAGAAAGGAATGCATACACTAAGAAGTTCCACTTGAAGGATGAAGTATTTGCATGCAGTACAATATTAGCATGGAATATTATGAAAGTGTTGTCCCTATATAATAAAGAACAAGAGTTTCATATATATATACATACATATATATATATATATATTTATATATATATATATGTGTGTGTGTGTATATATATATATATATATATGTGTGTGTGTGTATATATATACATATATATATATTATATATATACATATATATATATAATTATATATATATATGTGTGTATAATATGTATGTATATATATATATATATATATATATATATATATATATATATATATATATATATATATATATATATATTCGCATGTGTGTGTATGTACCCTGATGAGAAGGGGTACCCCGAGAGATACACTCGGAAACCCCCCCTCCCCCCACAAATTGCCTCATCAGCGGGTCGTAGTTAGGAAAGGGGGAATGGGTGGGAAGGATTGATTCAGTGTGTTTGTATGTGTGCATACCTATCTAAATATTTCGACGTCAGTTTTGACGGCTCGGGTACAACTAGTTTTGGATAGTAAGGGATTTCTATGGAAAACTTGTATTCATCAATCAATATCCAGTCTGGTGAAATATTGATTTAAAAAAAGGAAGAAAAAGAAATAGGTTTTAGAAATGTTGAAGAATTTTTCACTCGCTTTATACGGTATTACTGGTATTGCTATGTGAGGAACAGTATGAACTTTATTTCATTGTTCTAAATGTGACAGGTATAACAGTTCAAGGGTCGTTTCATGAATGTAATGTTTATATTTCAAATTACCTTTTTCAAATGGGTAGTCAAGGTAATGACTGTACTTGCGTATCTGAGAGATCCTATTTTTACAAGGTTTTATTTTGATATTTTTTTTTTTTCAATTTTAAGTGATGAAATATGTGTCTTTCTTTTCATAAGAAGCCATTGCGCTTTTGTTTGTTACATCATCCCTCGCTGCCTCTGCCCATATTTGGTTTTGATTTCTTAACCTGTGATCTGTTGAGCCCAAGTTAGTCCACCGGATTGCCTTTCGACCATGTATATCACTTGAATATATATTTTCTCTCTCTCTCTCTCTCTCTCTCTCTCTCTCTCTCTCTCTCTCTCTCTCTCTCTCTCTCTCTCTCTCAGGATCTGGCATTGGTATATGCAAGTCATTTAATTCTGACTAAAGGTATTCTGTACACTTACACCATTTCTGGCATCTACTTTCCCCAGGATAAACAATCTAAGTGCACTTGTCCTGTGGGTTGTAATTTCCAGTGCCCTGGTAATAACAAAAATACTTACTTGATACGATGACTTCATGTTTATTGTTGTTCACCTTAAGGGAGGATATTGGTAAGAATTGTGGCCAATTATTGTATACTACTCTTTTACAAGTCTCTAATTACTGGAGAATGGATGCTGCGCAGAATTCTTTTACGTTTACAATGTTTCTCGTAAGCCACTTTTTTGGATATTTTTTTTTTATTCATACAGGGGTAACATTGTATCTTGAGATGACATCAGTAATGGTCAACAACGCCTTTCACACACACACATATATATATATATATATATATATATATATATATATATATATATACTGTATATATATATATATATATATATATATATATATATATATATATATATATATATAGAGAGAGAGAGAGAGAGAGAGAGAGAGAGAGAGCTCTTTATGGCCATTCATCTACGCACTGGTGTCGTCATCAACGACATGGTGACCTTTGGCGCGCACAAGCCAAGTGCATATCAATCTTTGTCCCATTGCCCTATCCTTCCAGACCTTCACTCCAGCTGTCCATCACTCCCTTCCTCCTCCTCCTCCTCCTCCTCCCAATTAGAATGCAGTTCTAGGAAGATAAGATATGTGCGGACGTGAGAAGTTTCTCCTATCAGTGTTTTTGCGTAACTCATCGAGAGCTGATTTCATCAATTTTCGAAAGTAATTTTTCTCAGATTTTTGAAGCTCTCCAGCTTTTCAAGCGATAGATGGAGTGTCTTTGGTTGAATGATAGAAATGGGGAACTGGGTAGATTTTTGTTTCCCGAATGTTCTGATTACATGTACCCCGCTAAGATTTTTTTACTGAACTCTACTGTTTGGTTTTGAAAAATTCTAGTACTTACCGAAGCCTGCAGTTGCTAGCAGATATTGCATCATGTAGTTTTGAAAAAAATTTCCACTGTTCTGAATCTTTACAGGCATCAAAATCATCGTTCATATATTAAAGAGTAAGTGTCTCGATATATATATATATATATATATATATATATATATATATATATATATATATATATATATATATATATATATATATATTAACCCGTATCTCCCAGAATTTGACCTAACTGCCGTGTTGTGGTTAGGGAAGTATGAGGGTGAAAAGGGTTGAATTTGTGTGCGTGTGCGTGCCTGTGCATATCTTTCTATATACTTAGCCGTTATTTTTGACGGGTCAGGTACACTATTATAGAATAATGACTTTTGAAATAGAGATTACCAACCCCTGACTTTAAACTAATAAATTACAGATCCAGAGAGAGAGAGAGAGAGAGAGAGAGAGAGAGAGAGAGAGAGAGAGAGAGAGAGAGAGAGAGAGAGAGAGAGAGAGAGAGGATAAGCCGCAAAGGAAGAATATATCGTACCGAAATAACTTTTTATTTTTTATTTATTCATACCTTTAATTAATGTCATCAACATTTGACATTTCGACCATCGACGTCACCAAGTTAAAAACAAAGTAGATCAAACAGACGTAGGTGAAAAATTCTTCAGCTCCTATATTTGGGACGTGTTTGTGAAAAGTGTGTTTACAGAGAGCACAAACTATGGACATGACGTAACTTTAGAGAAATGAATAGAAAAAACGAAAGTTTTCCCTTTTTCTTTTTTAAATTCTGATGCGTTATTTGTTTTGATGTTTTTCAAAGGACTGCTTTGTTTTTCCAGTGTTTGGAATAAACTGAGGATAACGATCCAGTTTTCTATTTTTCTTTAATATTCAGGGGCGTTTTTCAGAGAGAGAGAGAGAGAGAGAGAGAGAGAGAGAGAGAGAGAGAGAGAGAGAGAGAGAGAGAGAGAGAGAGAGGGGTTATATCATTTCTAGCTTGATGTAAGCGAGGGGAAGAGATAGTTCTCACCTCTTTAACATTAAAGAGAGAGAGAGAGAGAGAGAGAGAGAGAGAGAGAGAGAGAGAGAGAGAGAGAGAGAGAGAGAGAGAGGAGATACCTCATCAGTCTTTATATCGATAATAAATATGATACTGAGAAGTGTTTTATGTAGACTTTGTTGTAAAGAGAGGAAGAATTGAATTTTACATATGAAAATTAAAAGAGAGGAAAATTTAAATTGTTCTTCTCCTTATGAAATTGAGAGAGGAAAAATTAAATGATTCCTTTCCTTATAAAAATCAAAAGAGATGAAAAATTGAACGATTCTTTTCCTTTTCAAGATTAAGAGAGGAAAAAGTTCATGATTCTTTTCCTTATAAGAATTACGAAAGGAAGAATTGAATGATCGTTTTCCTTATAAAAACCAAAAGAGAGGTAAAATTTAGGGATCCTTTTCCTTATAGAAATTAAAAGAAGAAAAATTTAGTGATCCTTTTCCTTATAAAAATAAAAAGAGAAAAAATTAAATGATCCTTTTCCTTATAAAGATTAAGAGGGAAAATTGAATAATCCTTTTCCTTATAAAGAATTATAAGAGGAAGAATTGAACAATCATTTTCATTATGAAAATTAAAAGAGAGGAAAAATAGGATGATCCTTTTCCTTATAAGAATTAAGAAAAGAAGAAAAATTGAATTATCATTTTTCTTATGGAAATTAAAAGAGGAAAAAATCAATTATTCTTTTCCATATAGAAATTATAAGAGAGGAAAAATTCTATGATTCTTTTCCTTATAAAATATTCGAGAGGAAAAATTGAATGATCATTTTCTTTGTAAAAATCAAAAGAGGAAAAATTTAGTGATCCTTTTTTTATTTATAAAAATTAAAAGAGGACAAATTGAATGATACTTTTCCTTATAAGAATCAAGAAAAGAGGAACAATTTAGTGAATCTTTTCCTTATAAAAGTTAACGATCCTTTTTCTTATAAAAATCAAGAGGAAAAATTTAATGATTCTTTTCCTTATAAAAAATTATAAGAGGAAAAATTGAATAATCATTTTCCTTATGAAAATTAAAAGAGAGAAAAATTCAATGATCCTTTTCCTTATAAAAATTAAAAAAGAGGGAAAATTGAATGATCCTTTTCCTTATAAAAATTGAGAGAAAAAATTCAATTATCATTTTCCATATAAAAATTGAAATGAGAAAAACGTAGTTATAAAAATTAATACAGGGAAATTGAAATATCCCTTTCCTTATAAAATTAAAAGAATGGAAAAATTGAACGATCCATTTTCTTAAAAAATTTAAAAGAGAGGAAGAATTGAATGATCCTTATCCTTATAAAAATTAAAAGAGAAAAATTGAATGATTGTTTTCCTTAAAGATTAGGTTAAATTGTTATGAAGAACTCCAACAAAATTCTATTTCTCGGGAGATTGATTCTGAAGGAAGTAAAATGTTTGAAACATGAACCCCAATTCTGGGAGCATGCCTTCAAAGGAGAAGGTCACACGAAACCACTTGGATCCTAACGCCTATAGAGGAAAGATGTAGGTGTTCCATGGCACGAGAGAACAAGAATCGACCCTTGCTATGAAAAACCTATCGCTACTTCAAACGCTAATATACGCTGCGGGTCGAATATCGAATCTCGTTTAGGTAGTTTTATAAAGTTTTGAAGTCAAACGACATTTAAAAATAAGCAGATGAATAGGAATATAAGGCAGTTCGTCTCCCCCTTCACGTTTCCAATAGCTTTTTCCTACTTACCACTTGCTCCTACTTCAAAACGTAATAACCCCGAGAGGAGAGGTCGAATTTCAGGTTTGTCAAGATGTTTTCAGAAGTTTTCAACTAAATAAGAAATAAAGGAAAAGGCGGCTCGTGTGTTTGGTGGTGTGGGAGGGGGGGGGGGGGGGATTAACGTTTCGTCCAACCCGACCTGGAGTCTCGGCTTTCATAACTTCAGGTGAGATTAAGAGAAAGCTTCGCGGGAGATTTTATAAGAGACGGAGGAAGAAAATCTATGAGGGGAATAAGTCTGCAACATGGTAAGGGTGGTGAGTTAAGGCATAGGTCCCGAAAAACATCGTGGTTTTGATGCGCAAAGTAATTAAAATAGTATATTATATATATATATATATATATATATATATATATATATATATATGTATATGTATATAAATTATAAATTATATATATATATATATATATATATATATATATATATATATATATATGTATATAAATTATATATATATATATATATATATATATATATATATATATATATATATATATATATATATATATATATATATTCATTTATTCATTTAATTATTTATTCACACTAGTGTACGCGACCCTTCAAAAATGACGGCTAAATATTTAGATATGCACTCACCCGCGCACGCATACAGGTTCAACCCTTTTACTAGGACACGGCAGTTGCGGTTTCCAAATGTACCGCTCGGGGTATTCTCTCTGACCGAGTTATGACTACTCTCTCTCCTCCCCACACGAGGGACAGGAGAGATTGAGTAGTCATATGTCTGGCAATATGTAATGTATTTATACTGTATATGTATATGTATATATATATATATATATATATATATATATATATATACACACACACACACACATATATATATATACATATATATATATATATATATATATATATATATATATATATATATATATATATATACATATATTGTTAGGTTCTTTTAATAATTAAATCCTCTACAGACTTTAAATGAATGACCTTAAAATATACACATGATCGGAGAGAAGAAAAATTATAGTGATTATAAAGTACATGAAAAGGTCTACCAGTAATACTTTATGTTTATTTTTGTAAAAAAAAAGAAAAAATAAACAAAGTTAATGATGAAGGAGGATTAAGAAATTCATGCTTTGTGAATGAAGCATCTAATTGTAACTCGTAACGACGTTATGTACAGTCGAGTGAACGTTGATGTTATTGTGTGTGATTGACACAGGGTTACGTGTCTGGGGCGTGCCAATGGCATTGTATAGTTGATGTGATGTTCGAAAATTCTTAATATGATATTGGGGATTTGATTAAGAGTCTCCTGTTGCCTAAGATAAGATCGTAGATGTGAGTGTAGTAGATCCATCTTCAGAACGGATGTAAGGTAACCTCTATTGTGTGTTTTGTTTTATAGATTTTTTTTTTTCAAATTGACGATAAGCAAAAATATTTCTCTTGAAACACTTTATTTAAACCAAACATCTATAAACCTTGTATTTTTCATGAACAAAGTGTGAGATACAATATAACAATTTATTAAATTCTATTCCCATCTATATTACGTGTTTGTTCCTCAACCTTATATATTCCTTCATGCTTAATTTAATGGTCCAAATGTTATTACAGGAAGCAGATTGTATTACATATTTGGAGACATTCAACATTAATTTTTATAACAATCTTTAAAAATTTTATAGGTAAATTACTTAAAACTTTTTAGTATTACTGCTTACTTTCCTACGTTTTAAAATTTGCATTGCAGAAGTTCAAATACGATTAACATGATGAGATTTTCTTTTTGATAACGTTTGCCTTTTCTGTTCCACTTGGAATCCCTGTACATATGTGTATCTGTAATATGAGAATGACAGATTTTTAGCATGAGCCGTTTTACCCATCATTATTTTACAAAGTATTGAAATTGAATAGAAAATGTGTAGATTATAATGGGCGAGGTAATAACAATGAATATTAATAATGTAATAGCAAATGAACAGTGGATATATATGGTACAAAAGATGTGAATAATTACGGATATTTTCATAATCATCTTTTATTGTAAGGGTTGATCACGTCGTTTAACAAAAAATATCCTTGGGGGAAGATCCACATTTAAACTTTGTTTATATTGATTGAAATGGCTCGTTTTACAATTTGCAAAACTTCTGAGTAATTGAGAGAGAGAGAGAGAGAGAGAGAGAGAGAGAGAGAGAGAGAGAGAGAGAGAGAGAGAGAGAGAGCCTTACCTTATTGCCTTATTTTATGTTTGGGTTCCCCCAGGTCCCTCAGTGTGAGGCACCTCGTATATCCACCAGAGAGTTGCTAGTGCATCTTCCGGTGTATTTTGCATCTTCCAGTCTTGGATGATCTGGGATGCATCTTAGGTATTTATCGAGCTTATTCTTAAACACATATACGTTCACTCCTGATATGTTTCTTAGATGAGCTGGCAGCACATTAAATAGTCGCTGCATTATCGATGCTGGTGCGTAGTGGATTAATGTCCTGTGCGCCTTCCTTAGTTTTCCTGGTATATTTTTTGGCACTATTAATCTACCTCGGCTTGCTCTTTCTGATATTTTTAGCTCCATGATGTTTTCAGTAATCCCTTCTATTTGCTTCTATGCTTGTATTATCATGTAGCGTTCTCTTCTCCTTTCTAGGCTGTATAGTTTTAAAAATTGCAGTCTTTCCCAGTAGTCAAGGTCCTTAACTTCTTCTATACTAGCAGTATAGGACCTTTGTACACTCTCTATTTGTGCAATATCCTTTCGGTAGTGTGGGTACCATATCACATTGCAGTACTCGAGTGTACTACGTACATAAGTTTTGTAAAGCATAATCATGTATTCAGCTTTTCTTGTTTTAAAGTGTCTGAATAACATTCCCATTTTTACTTTACATTTAGCCAACAGTGTTGCCATTTGGTCGTTGCATAACATATTCCTATTTAACATTACACCAAGGTCTTTCATTGCTTCCTTGTTTGTGATTGTCTCGTTATTAGGTCCCTTGTATGCATATACCATTCCTTCTCTGTTTCCATAATTCATTGATTCGAATTTATCGGAGTTAAATACCATCCTATTTATCTCCGCCCATTCATATATTTTGTTTAGATCTCTTTGTAGTGAGTTCCTATCTTCATCACAAGTAATTTCTCTACTTATTCTTGTGTCATTGGCGAAACTTCTCACTACAGAGTTTTCAACACCACAGTCTACGTCTGAGATCATAATAACAAACAGCAGTGCAGCTAATACCGTACCTAGTGGCACGCCAGATATTACCTGAGCTTCATCCTATTTCTCGTCATTTGCAACCACTATCTGTTTTCTGTTTTGCAGGAATTCTTTTACCCATTTTCCTATCTTTCCCACAATATTATGCTTTGTCATTTTTTTCTCTAATATATTATGGTATACCTTGTCAAAGACTTTTGCAAAATCTAGATAGATCACATCTGTGTCTTTTTCATTTATCATATTATCATATTCATCATATGTTTTCATAGTGTGCTATCAGTTGGGTTTGTGTACTTTTTCCGGGCACAAAACCGTGTTGACCTATATTAAACAAATTATTTTTAACCGAATGATCCATTATTTTCTTTTTTATTACCCTCTCATACACTTTCATAATATGTGATGTTAGACTAATAGGTCTATAATTGCTTGCCTCTAGTCTTGATTCACTTTTGAAGATAGGGGTTATATAAGCTAATTTATGTTTAACATATATCTCGCTCATATCTACACTTTGTCTTAGCAGTATTGCAAGCGGCTTCGCGATAGTGTTTGCAGTTTTTTTTAACAAAATCGCTGGAACTCCATCTGGTCCGGCTGCTGATGCATTTTTAATTTCGTTTATAGCCTTGACAATATCTGCTTCATTAATATCTATATATTTGAAGAGTTTTTATAAAGAAAAACTAGTTAACATTTCTGAACCTAAAGGTAAAATAATGATTCTCTTTTTTTTTCTTTCTTTTCCGTCTTCTTTTTGTTCTTCAAAACGAAAGAGACGGGATTGACTTTTGTAAGCCATCCCTTCAAGAACTGGAGAGAGAGAGAGAGAGAGAGAGAGAGAGAGAGAGAGAGAGAGAGAGAGAGAGAGAGAGAGAGAATATATATCCTTTATAATTATCGTAATTACCTGATTGTCTTGCGTAGTCACGAACTGCTTCACGTCAAAGAAAAAAATCTTTGGTTAATGCTTTGGTTAAGACCAACGACTAATGCCCCCATAAAAGCTATCATCGAGGATTTACTTCTGTTCGACCAGACGCTGACGAGCGATATTTCTATCAGCCATCGTGTTACAGAACATCATCTGCCAGTTATTGCCTTGTTTATGCTGGCTCTGAGGTGTCGTTTCTCGCCCTGTGCCATCAAGCGCCACGGTCCGATTTCTCTTTGGATTCGCATATCTCAGACGTTAACTTCTTCGTTGCTTTGCGTAAAATGCTTACGAGGGGTGGTTTCCTTTGGTGTTACTCTGTCTCAACTTTCTAGATATAGAATTCCGTATCTAAGTGACAAGTCTGTTTCTTCTTTCTGAGGTTGAGATACTATATGTTATTTTTTCTTCAAGGAGTGGGTGTGAGATTGACTAAATTATGGTTTATTCCTTTGGCATTGCTCTGTATCGCCTTTCAAGAGAAAAACTGTCCTTCTCTAAGTGGAAAATCTAAGGCTTAAAGATATCTCGTTAGACAGACAATGCCCTAGCAGGGCAATGCCCATGAGTTTGATCATGTATATAAATGATCAGTGCCCAAGCCCCCTCTCCAACCAAGCTAGGACGAGAGAGGGCAAGGCAATGGCTGCAGGTAGACCTACAGGTTCCCCTAAATCCCCCAGCCTTAGCTGATAAGGATGGCAAGGTTGCAGACATTACAAGAACTATGGAGCTTGACCGTGAGTCCGGCAGATCACCACTGGGACATTTTCAAGAGGATTTGGCACATGAAAAATGACTTTCCTCGTATGATTACAAGCACTGTATCGTAAACACTTCAGGTATCATGAGTGTCCTTCACCTACGGGGAAATTATAACCGGATAAAAATATAATTGAATATTACGCTTTCCTGTTTTCTCTATGAAAACATCTCTACATGAAATTTTTGCTGTATAAACAAATCTATCTCTCTGGAAAACTTGTTATATTGTGTTTATTTATTTGGGAATTTAAGCGTACAAATAGCTGGACACAAATATTTGCTATGTATCTTTTAGGCTTCTGGACGTTTTTCTACATATTTTCAAGTGCAAAACTAACAGAGAGAGAATATGCTGTTTGAATTATTTAAAATGTATTGATATAGCTAAAGCGTCCGGAATGCCACCTTGCATCTATCCAACCTTTATCGGAGCAAGCTTATTAGGTTTAATCTCATCCGTGTGTTATTTTAGAATAGTTGGTTCATTTCCTTCTGTTCTTTGACTGTTAGCAGAGGCTGCTGGTTCTTGACCTTCGTGACTGCAAATCTAACGCTCTTCTGCATGTTTATATATCTATATATATATATATATATATATATATATAATATATATATATATATATATATATATATATATATATATATATATATATATATATATATATATATATGTGTGTGTGTGTGTGTGTGTGTGTTTGTATGTATGCATGTATGTATCATTTGCATCAGCCGTAACTAGGCCACTGCAGGACAAAGGCTTCAGGCGTGTACACCCATTCGCGTCTCTTTATGGTCTATCTATGCCATTCTATACCCGCAAATTTTCTTAGTTCGCAATTCCAGCGTCTTCTCTTCCTTTCCCTACTTATTTTACAATGGTTAGTGACCCATTCTGTTATTCTTGATGCTCGTCTATTATCTGTCATTCTTATTATATATCCTGCCCATGTCCATTTCTTTTTCTTACTTTTTGTTGGAATATCCTATATTTTCGTTTGATCCAGTATCCAAGTTGCTCTTTTTCTGTCTCTTAGTGTTATCCTCATCATTATTCTTCCCATAGCTCTTTGAGTTGTAACTAGATTATGTTCTAAGGCTTTATTTGAAATGTTTTTATAGAAACATGAAAATTATATACATATGTATAGACACACACACACACACACACACACATATATATATATATATATATATATAAATATATATATATATATATATATATATATATATATATATATATATAAATAAATATATATATATATATATATATATATATATGTATATAAATATATTTATATATATGCATGCACATATATATATACATATATATATATATATATATATATATATATATATATATATATATATAGATATATATATATATAAGTATATATATATATAAGTATATATATATATATATATATATATATATATATATGTGTGTGTGTGTGTGTGTGTGTGTGTGTATGTATGTATGTATGTATGTATGTATCGGAGGTTAGCGATCCTGTTCTTCCTCCCTGATAAAAATTTTTATGATGGAATAATGGAATTCGTACTTTTTGAATTTCAAATTTGCCAAGTCATTTGGCTGGTGTTGGAAGGCGTGAAATATATACCAGGGGGAGATAGAGAATAATTAGCTGTGACCATGATTTATTACCGCCATGTGAATCCATACTCGTTGAGGTCAGCACATTGCAGCAGTATGTACGCGTAGTTATTGTTCTTTTTTATATGGGCGTGTTAGATTTATACTACTACTACTACTACTACTACTACTACTACTACTACTACTACTACTGTATCAAATGCCTATTCAGGTGTTATGTTCTTTGGAATAATAATCTCCCGTATATGAATGTATATATATATATATATATATATATATATATATATATATATATATATATATATATATATATATATATATGTATATATATATAAAAACATCAGCAAAAAATACAGTTGTTTCTAGTCCAATGCCAGACAAAGGTATTGGACCAGCTTTCTTCACCACGCTGGTCATTGCGGATCGGTGAGGGTGGGGTATTCACACTCAGTATATATATATATATATATATATATATATATATATATATATATATATATATATATATATATATATATATATATGTGTGTGTTTACAGTCATGCAACT
>NC_090746.1:49156706-49159206 GCF_036898095.1 Palaemon carinicauda
AGTGAATTGGATGAATATATGCGTTGATCAAGCCCATTTTTATATTGCGTAGACTAATTGGCGTTGGGACGAACACACTTTGGCCAAAAAGTGAATTTATTAGGTATTCTTATTGAGCACGTTGAGACGAACATGTCTGGGTCAAAGTGTGAGCTCAATTAATTCTTACTATTAAGTCGATTGACTGTTTGCTTAATTATAAATACTGTCTTATTGTGTAAAGAGGCTCCCAAACCTAAGATATCGACGCTATTGATAACATAGTTTGTATATATATTATACTTTATATTTTTATTTATGTAAACTATGGTGTTTTCATAATAAAGATACATCGTTAATATTATCGCTATCATCTTTTATACACAATCCTAATTATGCCTTTATTGAATTGATTGATTAGTAACATACATCTATATAATCATACAATGGATTTTTTGTGTATAGATGAATATTCAACCAAAAGTTTATTGTATACCTTTGAGCAATTTTTTATCTCTCTCTCTCTCTCTCTCTCTCTCTCTCTCTCTCTCTCTCTCTCTCTCACACCTTGTGTCCTTTTGTTCTGGTCGGGAGATAATTGTGTTAGTTCGTAATTAATTGGATCATCTGCTTCCATTTCTGCTTTTGAAAGAGAGAGAGAGAGAGAGAGAGAGAGAGAGAGAGAGAGAGGAGAGAGAGAGAGAGAGAGAGAGAGAGAGAGAGAGAGAGAGAGAGAGTTGATGTCAGGTAGCCCAAAAGGCTGTCATCCATCTGTCAGGTAACTTCCATTGGGTCTGCCTGTCAAAACGTAGGGCACACCCCTCTACCTCAGCTCTGTATCTTCTGGGTTGCATAATTACTCTGCTTTTTTTTTCTTAATATCTTTGCTTTATTAGTCTTCTTGCAGTCTTTCACATGAAGGATCCGTAGAAAAGTTCTCTCTCTCTCTCTCTCTCTCTCTCCTCTCTCTCTCTCTCTCATCGTCTCTCTCTCTCTCTCTCTCTCTTGTTAATTTTTCTGTAAAAATCAATAAAATATATTATTGGAAACTTATATTTTTTCTCGTTGATTTTACTGGAAAATCAATAAAAATATATTTATTTCGAAAATAATGTCTCTCTCTCTCTCTCTCTCTCTCTCTCTCTCTCTCTCTCTCTCTCTCTCTCTCTCTCTGTCATTTTAAGGGGATGTATTGTAGATTTTCAACATTGTGTGTTACCAGATAATTTTAATTCTTATGACCCCCTTCTAAAAATACATTGAATATCCCTTTTTATTTGACGCAATTCCTCATTAAAATCTAAAGGCAGCAAAAACTGACTTGTTCCTTTTTTTCAGAATGGAACTAAGCACTGAAAATTTATTTAATTTTAGCACTACTTTCGTTTAAAATCATGTATAGTCTAATATCTTAGGACGCGCTTTATGTATTATATTTGAATTGATAATAATTCATTGTTTTATCTTGTTCAAAATGTTAATATTTTCCGATAAAATAGAGGATAAAGCACATTCCTTCTCTTCCATTTTCAAGGATCTCTCCTTCATATCTGGAATTGTAGTAACTCCCTACTATCTTTTTCATTTTTTTAACAGTATATCAAAGATATTTTTAACGTAATCAGATGTAAATTACATTGTGATTTTATTCATAGCTCAAGGAATTGATCAATTAAGTCTATTACATATGAGTAGAGACCTTCGGCTATGACTTTTTCGTTTCATCATCAGTCATCAATATCGATCTCAATAAAGACGACTTTGAAACCACCAAAGAAACAAAATTAAAAAATAAAGAAAAAAAAAATGATTAGAGGCAGGCAGCGTTAGGGTTGTGATATGGCAGAGGGGGCTTTCGGAGTATATTTTCAAGTTAGCTGCTGCAAGTTAGCGGAGATTTTGGAAGTAATTTTCAGAGTTGTTAATTCCTGCTCCTGGTGACTGTAGATGAGAGGCCTCGGGTAATGTGTGGAATGTGTCCCCTGAAGTTGTTTTCCTTTTTTTTTTTTTTTTCCTGGGGAACTGTCCTCCATGTTTTGGGATCTATGTTGTTGCCTTCAGGTTCTTTTAAGTTCGAGTTATTTTATACATATTCTTATCCTTTTTATGTTGATTTATATAATTATATATATATATATATATATATATATATATATATATATATATGTACAGTATATGTTTATATATGTATAAGTGTTTATATAAAAATACACATATAGTACTGTTTATATGTATGTGTATATTTTTTATATACCTATGTTTTTGCATATATGGTATATATATATATGTGTGTTGTGTGTGTATATATACATACATTAAATGTGTATATATATATTCATATGTGTATGTATATATACATATATGTATGTATATATAAATGTTATATATATATATATATAGATATATAGGCCTATATATATATATATATATATATATAATATAGATATATAGGCCTATATATCTATATATATATATATATATATATATATATATATATATATATATATATACATATATATTT
>NC_090746.1:49169458-49174458 GCF_036898095.1 Palaemon carinicauda
TTACACGAATGGATGCAGCAACCAACCCCTTTGAAACTACATCATTTTAGGCTACACTTATCCCTCAAAATTACACGAATGGATGCAGCAACCAACCCCTTTGAAACTACATCATTTTAGGCTACACTTATCCCTCAAAATTACATGAATGGATGCAGCAACCAACCCCTTTGAAACTACATCATTTTAGGCTACACTTATCCCTCAAAATTACATGAATGGATGCAGCAACCAACCCCTTTGAAACTACATCATTTTAGGCTACACTTATCCCTTGAAATTACACGAATGGATGCAGCAACCAACCCCTTTGAAACTACATCATTTTAGGCTACACTTATTCCTTGAAATTACACGAATGGATGCAGCAACCAACCCCTTTGAAACTACATCATTTTAGGCTACACTTATCCCTCAAAATTACACGAATGGATGCAGCAACCAACCCCTTTGAAACTACATCATTTTAGGCTACACTTATCCCTCAAAATTACACGAATGGATGCAGCAACCAACCCCTTTGAAACTACATCATTTTAGGCTACACTTATCCCTCAAAATTACATGAATGGATGCAGCAACCAACCCCTTTGAAACTACATCATTTTAGGCTACACTTATTCCTTGAAATTACACGAATGGATGCAGCAACCAACCCCTTTGAAACTACATCATTTTAGGCTACACTTATCCCTTGAAATTACATAAATGGATGCAGCAACCAACCCCTTTGAAACTACATCATTTTAGGCTACACTTATCCCTTGAAATTACACGAATGGATGCAGCAACCAACCCCTTTGAAACTACATAATTTTAGGCCACACATATCCCTTAAAATAACATGATTGGATGCAGCAACCAACCCCTTTGAAACTACATAATTTTAGGCCACACTTATCCCTTAAAATTAAATGATTGGATGCAGCAACCAACCCCTTTAAAACTTAATAATTTTAGGCCTCACTTATCCCTTGAAATTACATAAATGGATGCAGCAACCAACCCCTTTGAAACTACATCATTTTAGGCTACATTTATCCCTTAAAATTACATGAATGGATGCAGCAACCATTCCCTTTGAAACTACATCATTTTAGGCTATATTTATCCCTTAAAATTACATGATCGGATGCAGCAACCATCCCCTTTGAAACTACATAATTTTAGGCTACACTTATCCCTTAAAATTACATGAATGGATGCAGCAACCAACCACTTTGAAACTACATAATTTTAGGCTACACTAATCCCTTAAAATTACATGAATGGATGCACCAACCAACCCCTTTGAAACTACATAATTTTAGGCGACACTTATCCCTTAAAATTAAATGATTGGATGCAGCAACCAACCACTTTGAAACTACATAATTTTAGGCCACACTTATCCCTTAAAATTACATGAATGAATGCAGCAACCAACCACTTTGAAACTTAATAATTTTAGGCTACACTTATCCCTTAAAATTACATACTTGGATGCAGCAACCAACCCCTTTGAAACTACATAATTTTAGGCGACACTTATCCCTTAAAATTACATGAATGGATGCAGCAACCAACCACTTTGAAACTACATAATTTTAGGCTACACTTATCCTTTAAAATTACATAATTGGATGCAGCAACCAACCCCTTTGAAACTACATAATTTTAGGCGACACTTATCCCTTAAAATTACATGAATGGATGCAGCAACCAACCACTTTGAAACTACATAATTTTAGGCCACACTTATCCCTTAAAATTACATGATTGGATGCAGCAACCAACCCCTTTGAAACTACATAACTTTAGGCCACACTTATCCCTTACAATTAAATGATTGGATGCAGCAACCATTCCCTTTGAAACTACATAATTTTAGGCTACACTTATCCCTTAAAATTACATGATTGGATGCAGAAACCAACCCTTTGAAACTATATAATTTTAGGCAACACTTATCCATTAAAATTACATGATTGGATGCAGCAACCAACACCTTGAAACTACATAATTTTAGGCCACACTAATCTCTTAAAATTACATGATTGGATGCAGTAACCAACCCCTTTGAAACTACATAATTTTTAGGCGACACTTATCCCTTAAAATTACATGATTGGATGTAGCAACCAACCCCTTTGAAACTACATAATTTTAGGCTACACTTATCCCTTAAAATTACATGATTGCATGCAGCAACTAACCCCTTAGAAACTACATAATTTTAGGCTACACTTATCCTTTAAAATTACATGACTGGATGTAGCAACCAACCCCTTTGAAACTACATAATTTTAGGCCACACTTATCCCTTAAAATTACATGAATGGATGCAGCAATCAAACACCCTAAAACTACATAATTGGATGTAGAAAAACAACCCACTGAAACTACATCATTTTATGCAACACTTATCCCTTAAAACTACACAGTTGGATGCATCACCTCACCCATTAAAACTACACAATGGGATGCAGCACCTCACCCCTTTAAAACTACACAATTGGATGCAACACTTCACCCCTTAAAACTACACAATTGGATGCAGCACCTCACCCCTTAAAACTACACAATTGGATGTAGCACCTCACCTACTTGAAACTACACAATTGGATGCAGCACCTCACCCCCTTGAAACTTCACAATTGGATGCAGCACCTCACCCCCTTCAAAACTTCACAATTGGATGCAGCACCTCACCCCTTAAAACTACACAATTGGATGCAACATTTCACCCCTTAAAACTACACAATTGGATGCAGCACCTCACCCCCTTGAAACTTCACAATTGGATGCAGCACCTCACCCCTTAAAACTACACAATTGGATGCAACACTTCACCCCTTAAAACTACACAATTGGATGTAGCACCTCACCTACTTGAAACTACACAATTGGATGCAGCTCCTCACCCCTTTGAAACTCCACAATTGGATGCAGCACCTCACCCCTTAAAACTACACAATTGGATGCAACACTTCACCCCTTAAAACTACACAATTGGATGCAGCACCTCACCCCTTAAAACTACACAATTGGATGCAGCACCTCACCCCTTGAAAACTACACAATTGGATGCAGCACCTCACCCCTTAAAACTACACAATTGGATTCAGCACCTCACCCATTAAAACTACACTATGGGATGCAGCACCTCACCCCCTTTAAAACTAAACAATTGGATGCAGCACCTCACCCATTAAAACTACACAATTGGATGCAGCACCTCACCCCTTAAAACTACACAATTGGATGCAACACCTCACCCCCTTGAAACTACACAATTTGATGCAGCACCTCACCCCTTAAAACTTCACAATTAGATGCAGTACCTCACCCCTTTAAAACTACGCAATTGGATGCAACACCTCACCCCTTAAAACTACACAATTGGATGCAGCACCTCACCACTTGAAAGCTACACAATTGGCTGCAGCACCTCGCCCACTTGAAACTACACAATTGGATGCAGCACCTCACCCCTTTAAAACTACACAATTGGATGCAACACCTCGCCCCTTAAAACTAGACAATTGGATTCTGCACCTCGCCCATTAAAACTACACAATTGTATGCAGCACCTCACCCCTTTAAAACTACACAATAGGGTGCAACACCTCGCCCCTTAAAACTACACAATTGGATACAGCACCTCACACATTAAAACTACCCAATTGGATGCAGCACCTCACCCCTTAAAACTACACAATTGGATGCAACACCTCACCCCCTTGAAACTACACAATTTGATGCAGCACCTCACCCCTTAAAACTTCACAATTAGATGCAGTACCTCACCCCTTTAAAACTACGCAATTGGATGCAACACCTCACCCCTTAAAACTACACAATTGGATGCAGCACCTCACCACTTGAAAGCTACACAATTGGCTGCAGCACCTCGCCCACTTGAAACTACACAATTGGATGCAGCACCTCACCCCTTTAAAACTACACAATTGGATGCAACACCTCGCCCCTTAAAACTAGACAATTGGATGCTGCACCTCGCCCATTAAAACTACACAATTGTATGCAGCACCTCACCCCTTTAAAACTACACAATAGGGTGCAACACCTCGCCCCTTAAAACTACACAATTGGATACAGCACCTCACCCATTAAAACTACCCAATTGGATGCAGCACCTCACCCCTTTAAAACTACACAATTGGATGCAACACCTCGCCCCTTAAAACTACACAATTGGATGCAGCACATCACCCATTAAAACTACACATTTGGATGTAGCACCTCACCCCTTAAAACTACACAATTGGATGCAACACCTCGCCCCTTAAAACTACACAATTGGATGCAGCACATCACCCATTAAAACTACACATTTGGATGCAGCACCTCACCCCTTAAAACTCCACAAATGGGAGCAACACCCCCAACCCTTTAAAACTACATAACGGGATGGTCCCCTTTCATTAATCCTAAAAATAACAAAGGAAGAGATTGAAAAAGTGTTCCGTTTTTCTATATGGTAGATAATCTTTCCATTTTTATCCCTTAAAAGGGTAGCTTACTTTACCATGAAAATGATGAACGATAAAATATCACATTAGGGCCTTCTTTTCATGATTTAACTCCTGGTCTTTGCAAACAAGGTTTCGTTTTACTATTTATTACGCGTATACCAAATTCCACCTTCGTCTGTAATGCAGTTTCTTGTTATCATGATAAACAAACAAAGAAGCCAGGAATAAAAGATTACTTACTAACTTCGGATGCTCTGACTGTACTTTTCTTTTAGACAACACACTTTGTTAACTTTGTGAAAGTTTTTTCCTTTATGAATTGGAAAAAATAAAAAAATAAAAATACGCATTTGCATCTTATCGTTCAGACGTAAAACTAAATTTCTTTACATCTGGTGATGCATAAATTTTGCTTCGGATTAAAGACAACAAATTATTATCATGACACTAAAATGACGAGCATTCGACATCTTGCCGCAGGATACTAAACAATATATTCATGCACACACACACACACACACA
>NC_090746.1:49179458-49181367 GCF_036898095.1 Palaemon carinicauda
AATGGAAAAAAAAGAATAAAGGAGAAAAATTCGTACAAACGAGAGAAAAATTTTGTAACCGATGGAATACAAAATGGAAATGGCAAAAGAAACTTAAGAAAAAAAAACAATAACAAAAAAAGGTGTGAAACCGAAGGTGAACACAATCGATACTAGTATGTAATAGAAGAAAATCAAATCTTTGTATCTGAAACCAGCAACAGCATCAGGCGAACCCCCAAAAATATATATTTGGAGATGTAATTTTACGAAGGAAAATCGCGTAATAAAGGAATATAATGGATGTAAACACTTGGGAGAGAGAGAGAGAGAGAGAGAGAGAGAGAGAGAGAGAGAGAGAGAACTTAAAAACTTTCCGTAATAGCGCATGTATTAAACCTAAATTCATCCTCAGACTTTACTTCTTACCCCGTCGAAAGCAAGAGGGACGTGGTAAAAAAATGGTGTCTTTCTCGTATGGAGATAGGAGTCAATTTACATACATTGTGGCCCCCCCCCCCCTAAAAAAATGGTGAAAGGGACCCTTTAGCCCTGGACACCGCTCTATTATTCCAACCTCATCTAGATCATCACTATCTTCGCCCTGAGAGTCATTTGGTTTTCTCTTACAGGGGTCGAGATGCTTGTAGCTGCATATTACGTTTCGCAGTTTTCATTTGCAGCAGAATATATGCTTGTCAGCCACTGTCTTGATTCGAGAATGGGTGAAAAAGAAATGAACAAATGGTAGATCAAGTAAATAATTTTATATAATTATATATATATACATATATATATATATATTATATAATATATATATATATATATATATTGTATATATATATATATGTGTATTATATATATATATATATATACATATATATCATATATATATATACAGTATATATATATATATATATATAGCACATGATGTCCAACTTGATTCCTGAATACGTGTGAGGAAAATAAAAGGAATGGCTGAACTGGTCGACAAATAAATATTCAGTGGTATGTCAATTACATTCTGAAAACAAATAAATTGTTTTACAAACATATTAAACGCTTCAATTTATTGATTCATATCAATACATCAATTCAAAAATAATACATTAAGAAAAAATATTTCTCCTTTTCAGTTCCTTACCAAGTCAAAAAAATTTAAAAATTAGACATATGTTATTGCCTTTCACCTTAAATACTGCTTTTTCTTTTCTTTACTCTTTTCTACTTGCTCACTATTTACCGAAATTCTTACTTACGTACCCCTTATATAAATACCTTTTTTCATCATCTTCATTGGTTTTTTTTTTTCAATTTTCGTTATCAAATCAACATTTAAAGCGTTAATGCTTAAACTCAAAATCATCTTTTATTCTCTTTGACAACACACATCCAAGATCTTATTCATTTAATCCCAAATCCATTCTTGATGTTCTCATCAGTCAGCTACAATCTCGACCCCTCCGTAAAAAGCTTACCTTCGTACTATTTTTCTATTTTGTTAAGGGGTCTTTAATTCGACTAAAGTTTTAAAGGATTTATCCACCAACCAAAATATATATATATATATATATATTATATATATTTATATATTATATATATATATATGTGTGTGTGTGTGTGTTTGTGTGTGTGTGTATATATATAAATAGAAATAAATGTATATAAATATATATATACATATATATAAATATATATATATATATATATATATATATTTACATATATATATATATGTATATATATTTATTTATATATGGTCAACACCCAACTTAAGGCCTAACATTCAAAGCCAAAATCGTTTCTGTTTCTTTGACATATTGGAAACATTTCTCAAATACAGGGCTAATGTCCACCCCACTTCTTAAACTTCCGCAAAGGCGAGTTAGTTTCATTAACGTTCTCCCGAGCGAGGTGTTCTTCGTGAACC
>NC_090746.1:49181867-49186867 GCF_036898095.1 Palaemon carinicauda
GCAGGTGTTGCATCCAATTGTGTAGTTTTAAGGGGTGAGGTGCTGCATCCAATGTGTAGTTTTAATGGGTGAGGTGCTGCATCCAATTGTGTAGTTTTAAGGGGCGAGGTGTTGCATCCAATTGTGTAGTTTTAAAGGGGTGAGGTGCTGCATCCAATTGGTAGTTTTAATGGGTGAGGTGCTGCATCCAATTGTGTAGTTTTAAGGGGCGAGGTGCTGCATCCATTGTGTAGTTTTAAGGGGTGAGGTGCTGCATCCAATTGTGTAGTTTTAATGGGCGAGGTGCTGCATCCAATTGTGTAGTTTTAAGGGGCGAGGTGTTGCATCCAATTGTGTAGTTTTAAAGGGGTGAGGTGCTGCATCCAATTGTGTAGTTTTAAGTGGGCGAGGTGCTGCATCCAATTGTGTAGTTTCAAGGGTGAGGTGCTGCATCCAATTGTGTAGTTTTAAGGGGTGAGGTGCTGCATCCAATTGTGTAGTTTTAAGGGGTGAGGTGCTGCATCCAATTGTGTAGTTTTAAGGGGTGAGGTGCTGCATCCAATTGTGTAGTTTCAAGGGGGTGAGGTGCTGCATCCAATTGTGTAGTTTTAAGGGGTGAGGTGCTGCATCCAATTGGTAGTTTTAAGTGTGAGGTGTGCATCCAATTGTGTAGTTTTAAGGGGAGGTGTTGCACTATTGTGTAGTTTTAAGGGGTGAGGTGCTGCATCCAATTGTGTAGTTTTAATGGGCGAGGTGCAGAATCCAATTGTGTAGTTTTAAGGGGCGAGGTGTTGCATCCAATTGTGTAGTTTTAAAGGGGTGAGGTGCTGCATCCAATTGTGTAGTTTCAAGTGGGCGAGGTGCTGCATCCAATTGTGTAGTTTCAAGGGTGAGGTGCTGCATCCAATTGTGTAGTTTTAAGGGGTGAGGTGCTGCATCCAATTGTGTAGTTTTAAAGGGGTGAGGTGCTGCATCCAATTGTGAGTTTTAAGGGGTGAGGTGCTGCATCAAATTGTGTAGTTTTAAGGGGTGAGGTGTTGCATCCAATTGTGTAGTTTTAAGGGGTGAGGTGCTGCATCCAATTGTGTAGTTTTAAGGGTGAGGTGCTGCATCCAATTGTTTAGTTTTAAAGGGGGTGAGGTGCTGCATCCCAATTGTGTAGTTTTAATGGGTGAGGTGCTGATCCAATTGTGTAGTTTTAAGGGGTGAGGTGCTGCATCCAATTGTGTAGTTTTCAAGGGGTGAGGTGCTGCATCCAATTGTGTAGTTTTAAGGGGTGAGGTGCTGCATCCAATTGTGTAGTTTTAAGGGGTGAAGTGTTGCATCCAATTGTGTAGTTTTAAGGGGTGAGGTGCTGCATCCAATTGTGGAGTTTCAAAGGGGTGAGGAGCTGCATCCAATTGTGTAGTTTTAAGTAGGTGAGGTGCTACATCCAATTGTGTAGTTTTAAGGGGTGAAGTGTTGCATCCAATTGTGTAGTTTTAAGGGGTGAGGTGCTGCATCCAATTGTGAAGTTTCAAGGGGGTGAGGTGCTGCATCCAATTGTGTAGTTTTAAGGGGTGAAATGTTGCATCCAATTGTGTAGTTTTAAGGGGTGAGGTGCTGCATCCAATTGTGAAGTTTTAAGGGGGTGAGGTGCTGCATCCAATTGTGAAGTTTCAAGGGGTGAGGTGCTGCATCCAATTGTGTAGTTTTAAGTAGGTGAGGTGCTACATCCAATTGTGTAGTTTTAAGGGGTGAGGTGCTGCATCCAATTGTGTAGTTTTAAGGGGTGAAGTGTTGCATCCAATTGTGTAGTTTTAAAGGGGTGAGGTGCTGCATCCCATTGTGTAGTTTTAAGGGTGAGGTGATGCATCCAACTGTGTAGTTTTAAGGGATAAGTGTTGCATAAAATGATGTAGTTTTAGTGGGTTGTTTTTCTACATCCAATTATGTAGTTTTAGGGTGTTTGATTGCTGCATCCATTCATGTAATTTTAAGGGATAAGTGTGCCTAAAATTATGTAGTTTCAAAGGGGTTGGTTGCTACATCCAGTCATGTAATTTTAAGGATAAGTGTAGCCTAAAATTATGTAGTTTCTAAGGGGTTAGTTGCTGCATCAATCATGTAATTTTAAGGGATAAGTGTGGCCTAAAATTATGTAGTTTCAAAGGGGTTGGTTGCTACATCCAATCATGTAATTTTAAGGGATAAGTGTCGCCTAAAATTATGTAGTTTCAA
Source organism: Palaemon carinicauda (assembly GCF_036898095.1). Lineage (NCBI taxonomy): Eukaryota > Metazoa > Arthropoda > Malacostraca > Decapoda > Palaemonidae > Palaemon > Palaemon carinicauda. The sequence continues at coordinate 49,184,067 of NC_090746.1, forward strand.
AGGGGTTGGTTACTGCATCCAATCATGTAATTTTAAGAGATAGTGTGGCCTAAAATTATGTAGTTTCAAAGGGTTGGTTGCTGCATCCAATCATGTAATTTTAAGGGATAAGTGTGCCTAAAATTATATAGTTTCAAAGGGTTGGTTGCTGCATCCAATCATGTAATTTTAAGGATAAGTGTAGCCTAAAATTATGTAGTTTCAAAGGGAATGGTTGCTGCATCCAATCATTTAATTGTAAGGGATAAGTGTGGCCTAAAGTTATGTAGTTTCAAAGGGGTTGGTTGCTGCATCCAATCATGTAATTTTAAGGGATAAGTGTGGCCTAAAATTATGTAGTTTCAAAGTGGTTGGTTGCTGCATCCATTCATGTAATTTTAAGGGATAAGTGTCGCCTAAAATTATGTAGTTTCAAAGGGGTTGGTTGCTGCATCCAATATGTAATTTTAAGGGATAAGTGTAGCCTAAAATTATGTAGTTTCAAAGTGGTTGGTTGCTGCATCCATTCATGTAATTTTAAGGGATAAGTGTCGCCTAAAATTATGTAGTTTCAAAGGGGTTGGTTGCTGCATCCAATATGTAATTTTAAGGGATAAGTGTAGCCTAAAATTATGTAGTTTCAAAGTGGTTGGTTGCTGCATCCATTCATGTAATTTTAAGGGATAAGTGTGGCCTAAAATTATGTAGTTTCAAAGTGGTTGGTTGCTGCATCCAATCATTAATTTTAAGGGATAAGTGTCGCCTAAAATTATGTAGTTTCAAAGGGGTTGGTTGGTGCATCCATTCATGTAATTTTAAGGGATTAGTGTAGCCTAAAATTATGTAGTTTCAAAGTGGTTGGTTGCTGCATCCATTCATGTAATTTTAAGGGATAAGTGTAGCCTAAAATTATGTAGTTTCAAAGGGGTTGGTTGCTGCATCCATCATGTAATTTTAAGGGATAAGTATAGCCTAAAATTATGTAGTTTCAAAGGGAATGGTTGCTGCATCCATTCATGTAATTTTAAGGGATAAGTGTAGCCTAAAATTATGTAGTTTCAAAGGGGTTGGTTGCTGCATCCATTTATGTAATTTTAAGGGATAAGTGTGGCCTAAAATTATGTAGTTTCAAAGGGGTTGGTTGCTGCATCCAATCATTAATTTTAAGGGATAAGTGTAGCCTAAAATTATGTAGTTTCAAAGGGGTTGGTTGCTGCATCCAATCATGTTATTTTAAGGGATAAGTGTGGCCTAAAATTATGTAGTTTCAAAGGGGTTGGTTGCTGCATCCATTCGTGTAATTTCAAGGGATAAGTGTAGCCTAAAATGATGTAGTTTCAAAGGGGTTGGTTGCTGCATCCATTTATGTAATTTCAAGGGATAAGTGTAGCCTAAAATGATGTAGTTTCAAAGGGGTTGGTTGCTGCATCCATTCGTGTAATTTCAAGGATAAGTGTAGCCTAAAATGATGTAGTTTCAAAGGGGTTGGTTGCTGCATCCATTCATGTAATTTTGAGGGATAAGTGTAGCCTAAAATGATGTAGTTTCAAAGGGGTTGGTTGCTGCATCCATTCGTGTAATTTTGAAGGGATAAGTGTAGCCTAAAATGATGTAGTTTCAAAGGGGTTGGTTGCTGCATCCATTCGTGTAATTTTGAGGGATAAGTGTAGCCTAAAATGATGTAGTTTCAAAGGGGTTGGTTGCTGCATCCATTCGTGTAATTTCAAGGGATAAGTGTAGCCTAAAATGATGTAGTTTCAAAGGGGTTGGTTGCTGCATCCATTCGTGTAATTTCAAGGGATAAGTGTAGCCTAAAATGATGTAGTTTCAAAGGGGTTGGTTGCTGCATCCATTCATGTAATTTTGAGGGATAAGTGTAGCCTAAAATGATGTAGTTTCAAAGGGGTTGGTTGCTGCATCCATTCATGTAATTTTGAGGGATAAGTGTAGCCTAAAATGATGTAGTTTCAAAGGGGTTGGTTGCTGCATCCATTCATGTAATTTTGAGGGATAAGTGTAGCCTAAAATGATGTAGTTTCAAAGGGGTTGGTTGCTGCATCCATTCGTGTAATTTTGAGGGATAAGTGTAGCCTAAAATGATGTAGTTTCAAAGGGGTTGGTTGCTGCATCCATTCATGTAATTTTGAGGGATAAGTGTAGCCTAAAATGATGTAGTTTCAAAGGGGTTGGTTGCTGCATCCATTCGTGTAATTTTGAGGGATAAGTGTAGCCTAAAATGATGTAGTTTCAAAGGGGTTGGTTGCTGCATCCATTCGTGTAATTTTGAGGGATAAGTGTAGCCTAAAATGATGTAGTTTCAAAGGGGTTGGTTGCTGCATCCATTCGTGTAATTTTGAGGGATAAGTGTAGCCTAAAATGATGTAGTTTCAAAGGGGTTGGTTGCTGCATCCATTCATGTAATTTTATGGGATTAGTGTTGCCTAAAATTATGTAGTTTCAAAGTGGTTGGTTGCTGCATCCAATCATTTAATTGTAAGGGGTAAGTGTGGCCTAAAATTATGTAGTTTCAAAGGGGCTGGTTGCTGCATCCAATTATGTAATTTTAGGGGATAAGTGTGGCCTAAATTTTGTAGTTTCAAAGGAGTTGGTTGCTGCATCCAATCATGTAATTTTAAGGGATAAGTGTAGTCTAAAATTATGTAGTTTCAAAGGGGCTGGATGCTGCATCCAATAATGTAATTGTAAGGGATAAATGAAGCCTAAAATTATGTAGTTTCAAAGGGGTTGGTTGCTGCATCCATTCATATAACTATAAGGGATAAGTGTGGGCCTAAATTTCTTTAATTTCAAAGGGGATGGTT
>NC_090746.1:49189367-49194367 GCF_036898095.1 Palaemon carinicauda
CAGTTAGTTCTTCCTTTTTACCTTTTATCAAATCAATTAGTTCTTCTTCCTTCTCCCTTTCATCAAATCAACGAGTTCTTCCTTTTCATTTTAATCAAATCAATTAATTTTCTTTTTCCTTTTTTTTCACTTTCTTCACAGCTTGGGTTCCTTTAGTAGGACCGTCGATATTTGTATTTTCCCAACGGTGCAGAGTATTCACCTGGTTGTACCCGACGTCGAATTCCTACTGATAGTTTTGAGAAACTCCTGGAATAAAAGTTGCTTTTGGGATGTGGGAAACATCAAATGTAGAAATAAATTGGGAGGGGGGAGGGGGTTCCTTACAAGAACCCCTACTTCCACTTACCTATCCCCCTACTATTTTGATGGGATGAAGTTAGTACTAGAGAGTAATGTGCATTGGTAAGTTGAGGCTGGTATCTTAGAGGAGGAAAATAAACTTGCGGGAAATAAATCAAATTGTGCGTGAGAGAGAGAGAGAGAGAGGAGATGAGAGAGAGAGAGAGAGAGAGAGAGAGAGAGAGAGAAGGGAAATATTTTGGATATGGATGGGGTGTGTTGGGCAGATAGTGAATGAAGTGATAAAAATACTTTTTATTGTATAGAATTGCTTAGAAATATTATGCCAAACTTCTGTAAGAAGAAAACGTAGAAATAAAAATGAGGATTGGAAGAACGAACATGTTAGAAAATTTTAGTAAAATGGGTATGGAACCGTTCTTGACAATGCATAATAAGAAACTGAAAGTGGGGGACAAGTGTACGTAAAGAAAAAGAGGTAATTCTAAAAAAAAAAAAAAAAAAAAAAAAAAAAAAAAAAACCTTGGAGAAGCAATAGCTGAGATGGAAGAAAGTGCAGTCGTAAAACATAGCACAGGGAAAAGGAGTATGTTAGGGAGAGAGAGAGAGAGAGAGAGAGGAGAGAGAGAGAGAGAGAGAGAGAGAGAGAGAGAGAGAGAGTGTAGCGCAAAAGTATAGAAAATTAGGAAAAGGTAAAATGTTTCGGCAGAGGCTGTAGGGAAAATGAAAAATAAGGAAGAAAAAGGGAGAAGAATATCATTCAGTAAAGGAAAGGCAGAAAAGGAAGACGAAAAAAAAAATTCACCAGATGAAGGGAGGAGGTAGAAGAAGAGAAAGAAAAATTCCTACCGAGAGATGCAGAGGAGGAGCGGGTTTCTGGAGAAGGCCAATGGATGAGCTACGGATGTGAAGGGTTGGGGGTGGGGTGGGGGAAGGATGGTTTTAGTAGACCAGGATTTTTGGAACACATATAGAAAGAAAGTCGAGGCAGGATAGGTAGTAGTAGTGCTAACAATACTGTTACTAGTACTAACAATACTACTAGTATTAGTAGTATTTTAGTACTAGTACAGTACAGTAGTGGTTCAGATATTATTGCTAAAAGTTATAGTAGGTGGTAAAGGAGTGTTTGTGCGAACATTGGTCCCTATTATCTAGTGGTATTGGTACGAATTGGTACTAATAGTAATAGTGGTAGTACTAGTATTAATGCTAGAAGTTGTAGTAGGCGAAAGAGTAGATTGTTTGCGCAAACATTGGTCGTCTTGTTGGGGTTGTTGAGGGAAAGCAGGCCGATGTTGGGTGCGTAAGGAATTTTCGTAGGAGTGTGGGGTGGGGTGAGGGGGGGGGATGGAAGATGAGAATTGGGTGCCAAAGCTGGAAAGGTGCGGAGGGGATGAAGGTTCCGAAGGAAAGGAAAGCTGGGAAAACTCAATGACAGGCAAAGAGAGAAGTGCAGACATGACCGGTGGCTCAGTGAGAGAGAGAGGAGAGAGAGAGAGAGAGAGAGAGAGAGAGAGAGAGAGAGAGAGAGAGCTCTGTAGTCTGTCTGCTTTAAACATTTGCGTCGGACCAGCTGCCTCTCTCTCTCTCTCTCTCTCTCTCTCTCTCTCTCTCTCTCTCTCTCTCTCTCTCTCTCTCTCTCTCTCTTGCTATAGTTCTGTTATTTGGCTCGACTGTTTCATTCGGTTTTTCCAAAGTGCTGCAGGATATGGATGTAACTACAAATTCATTTTGGAATTTTCACACTGATTCTCTCTCTCTCTCTCTCTCTCTCTCTCTCTCTCTCTCTCTCTCTCTCTCTCGTGTGGGACGATTCCTCCCATTGGATTTTATTGATTTTCCTTTTTGTTAAAGCACCCAAGTCTGGGCAGCTTTATTTGCAAGCATGAATACCTTTGCATGCTTAATAGACCTGTCTATGCAAACGTGCACGAAAGGGGAACTAATTTGGGTCTTCCTTCGCTTTTAACCCCCCATTCCGACTTGGACGACCATAGAATCTGTAATGACTGTTTACAGATTTGAATCAGTCACTAGGGACCCTTCTTATTGCTTGCATGCTTTCCATTATGGCCTCGAGATTTCCTTTTATTTTTTTTTATTTTGTGTGTGTGTTATTCTGTGATTACATAACAACATTCTTTTGCAAAATTGGTATCCTACTTTCAGGATATTTAAAAGAAATTGATAGAGGTTTTAAACCTTTATCATTTCATTGTAAACGTTTTCCTTTTACTTTTACTTTTACTTTCATTTTCTTAACAATTGGTAGCCATTTGCACACTCAAATATTTGAATACATATATACTGTATGTACTCTTAATACATATGTACAGAGTCGTCTATATATGGCTCTGCATACGTATATACGCACACTTCAATATATGCTCTCATGTGTTAATGTCTTTGATGTATTTTAATATAAAAACAGACATATGTTAGTTTTTATTAGTAAAAATTTTGATATACACACGGATATATGCTTATATGTATAAGAGTATGTAAATATCTTGATTTATTCATTATCATTAATAAAAAAAAATACGGTTTTACTAATGGTTGATTTTTGTTATGGACACTTACTCATGGGTTGGTGAGCAACAAAGCTATCTGGGATATGTAACCAATAACGCTATTTTCAGTTTGTGAGCAGCAAAGCTATCTTGGATTGCTGAGTAACAAAGCTATCTTGGGTTGGTGAGCAACAAAGCTACCTTGGGCTAGTGAGCAACAAAGCTGCCTTGGGCTGGTGAGCAACAAAGCTATCTTGGATTGCTGAGTAACAAAGCTATCTTGGGTTGGTGAGCAACAAAGCTACCTTGGGCTAGTGAGAAACAAAGCTGCCTTGGGCTGGTGAGCAACAAAGCCATCTTGGATTGCTGAGTAACAAAGTTACGTTGGGCTGGTGAGCAACAAAGCTATCTTCGGCTGGTGAGCAACAAAGCTACCTTGGGCTGGTGAGCAACAAAACTATCTTGGGCTGGTGAGCAACAAAGCTACCTTGGGCTGGTGAGCAACAAAGCTATCTTGGGTTGGTGAGCAACCAAGCTACCTTGGGCTGGTGAGCAAGAAAGCTATCTTGGGTTGGTGAGCGAGAAAGCTATCTTGGGCTAGTGAGCAACAAAGCTGCCTTGGGCTGGTGAGCAACAAAGCTATCTTGGGTTGGTGATCAACAAAGTTACGTTGGGCTGGTAAGCAACAAAGCTACCTTGGGCTGGTGAGCAACAAAGATATCTTGAGTTGGTGAGCAACAAAGCTACCTTGGGCTGGTGAGCAACAAAGTTACGTTGGGGCTGGTGAGCAACAAAGCTACCTTAGGTTGGTGAACAACAAAGCTACCTTGGGCTGGTGAGCAACAAGCTATCTTAGGCTGGTGAGCAACAAAGATATCTTGGGCTGGTGAGCAACAAAGCTACCTTGGGCTGGTGAGCAACAAAGCTATCTTCAGTTGCTGAGCAACAAAGTTACCTTGGGCTGATGAGCAACAAAGCTATCTTGGGTTGGTGAGCAACTAAGCTATCTTGGGTTGGTGAGCAACAAAGTTACCTGGGGCTGCTGGTGAGCAACAAAGCTATCGTGGGTTGGTGAGCAACAAAGCTACCTTGGGCTGGTGAGCAATAAAGCTACCTTGGGCTGGTGAGCAACAAAGCTATCTTAGGCTGGGTGAGCAACAAAGCTATCTTGGGCTGGTGAGCAACAAAGCTATCTTGGGCTGGTGAGCAACAAAGCTATAATTGGTTGCTGAGTAACAAGTTACCTTGGGCTGGTGAGCAACAAAGTTATCTTGGGTTGGTGAGCAACAAAGCTACCTTGGGCTGGTGAGCAACAAAGCTACCTTGGGCTGGTGAGCAACAAAGTTACCTTGGGCTGTGTGAGCAACTAAGCTATCTTGGGTTGGTGACCAACAAAGCTAACTTGGCTGGTGAGCAACAAAGCTACCTTGGATTGGTGAGTAACAAAGCTATCTGGGATATGTAACCAATAACGCTATTTTCAGTTTGTGAGCAGCAAAGCTATCTTGGATTGCTGAGTATCAAAGATATCTTGGGGTTGGTGAGCAACAAAGCTACCTTGGGCTAGTAAGCAACAAAGCTGCTTGGGCTGGTGAGCAACAAAGCTATCTTGGATTGCTGAGTAACAAAGCTATCTTGGGTTGGTGAGCAACAAAGCTACCTTGGGCTAGTGAGCAACAAAGGTGCCTTGGGCTGGTGAGCAACAAAACTATCTTGGGTTGGTGATCAACAAAGTTACGTTGGGCTGGTGAGCAACAAAGCTATCTTCGGCTGGTGAGCAACAAAGCTACCTTGGGCTGGTGAGCAACAAAGCTACCTTGGGCTGGTGAGCAACAAAGCTATCTTGGGCTGGTGAGCAACAAAGCTACCTTGGCTGGTGAGCAAGAAAGCTATCTTGGGCTGGTGAGCGAGAAAGCTATCTTGGGCTAGTGAGCAACAAAGCTGCCTTGGGCTGGTGAGCAACAAAGCTATCTTGAGTTGGTGATCAACAAAGTTACGTTGGGCTGGTGAGCAACAAAGCTACCTTGGGCTGGTGAGCAACAAAGATATCTTGGGTTGGTGAGCAACAAAGCTACCTTGGGCTGGTGAGCAACAAAGTTACGTTGGGCTGGTGAGCAACAAAGCTACCTTAGGTTGGTGAACAACAAAGCTACCTTGGGCTGGTGAGCAACAAAGCTATCT
>NC_090746.1:49199367-49201867 GCF_036898095.1 Palaemon carinicauda
TTCTATTCACTCGCTTATTCTTAGTCTGATCTCCTTTTCCCTGTCGTTAATTATATTTATTTTAATCTCTCTATCTCTTAGTTCCTCTTCGCGAAACTTTCGCATCCTTCTATTTCCCTCATTCCATTTGTTGTAACTCTCTCTCTCTCTCTCTCTCTCTCTCTCTCTCTCTCTCTCTCTCTCTCTCTCTCTCTCTCTCTCTCTCAAAATTTCCAAGGATTCCCCCATCCTTCTCCCACTGCTGTCTTCCGTCATTACCCCTCCACAGTTTAAAAGTGTTAGGGATCATTTGATGTGATGAAGGAAGTTGATTTTAGATTGTTGGCTATGTCGGGATTTCCCCCTCCCCCCCTCTCCTCCCCCTACTCCCTTGATTCCCTTTTTACTATCACTCATTCCTCTTCCTCCTCCTCATCCATCTCCATCCTCCTCCTCCTCCTCCTCCTTCTCCTCCTCCTCTTCCTCCTCCTCTTCTTCCTCCTCCTTACCCCCGTCTTTCCACTCAGCATCCCATTTTTTCCCTATCCTCTTTGGAAATTTGGAATGGATAAATAGAGAAGAAAGATTGCGAAACCACGAAAACATTGTGAGAGAGAGAGAGAGAGAGAGAGAGAGGAGAGAGAGAGAGAGAGAGAGAGAGAGAGAGAGAGAGAGAGCTACTGCAGTTGTGGAAGAATAAATTCTCGTTTTCTGACAATCGTTATTTTCACTTTATTCCCTCTTTGTCTCATTGATTTTTTTTCCTTCTTTCCGTTGTTTTTCGTGGGTTGATTATTTACCTTTGATTCTTACGTTGTGTTATCGGTAATTTATTTTAATTCCTGATATATTAATTGTGGTACATGGATAGAATTTTATATATATATATATATATATATATATATATATATATATGTATGTATGTATGTATGTGTGTATATATATATATATATATATATATATATATATATATATATATATAATATATATATATATATATATATGTATGTATGTAGTATGTGTGTATATATATATATATATATATATATATATATATATATATATATATATATACATATATATATATATATATATATATATATATATATATATATGTGTATGTATATATATATATATATATATATATATATATATATATATATATATAATTTTGGATGAATAGTTTAAATAATTTTGCTTAAGCAAGTCATTGGTGTTTTCTTTGTCTAAAAAAAGTGAATTACTTGTTTGGTAACCAGTTGAATGTGTTAGGTCGTAGGCAGTGCAAGGAAATGGATGAGGCCCGTAACCTCATTCCAATCCGAAGTTTGACTAATATGTATAAGATTGATATAATGTGATATGTTAGGTATAGATAATTTAAGTGATCATAACTTGATATTGCTATTATGGAAAATCTTCGACCAAGAACTTCTTTTCGTTTAGGTAGGTATCAAAATGAGCTTCATTGAAGTAAAAAAAATGGGTTTTAGATTACTAAACCATGTTTACGTTTGTTTTATCTACAATTCCGAATTCTAAACTCAGATTTGGTTACAGTTGCAGCCAGCTTAAATATTTTTTTTTTTTATATTGACCTCTGTAATTAAGTTTTTTTTTTACTTATACAAGTCTTTATAAAGTACATAATGAAAATTAACCAAGAAAAGTTACCAGCAGCAAAAATGTTAAGGAAGAGAGAGACTAGGCACAGCTGTTACGAAACTGATTTGATGAACTTAACTGGAACCATAAAACACAAGTCCAACAAGTTTGCAGACACACAGGTGCCCACTGGGATCACTTGGATGCTTCTTTTCTATATGGCTTTCATCCTGCCACCTTTCTCTTGCTACATTTGAAGATTTTTATTTTTATTGTGATGGCTGGAGCTCTGTTATACCAGATTCCAGTTCTATTATCGAATCTTATGCAGATATTGGTAGTAGTAGTAGAGAGAGAGAGAGAGAGGAGGAGAGAGAGAGGAGAGAGGAGAGGAGAGAGAGGAGAGAGAGAGAGAGAGAGGCGGTAGTGAAAATAACAATAGGTATGTGTTTGCAAAATTCAATGTCAGATTTATATATCACAGGATCTTTCTTTAGGAGATATCCATCCATACATCATTATGACGAGAGAGAGAGAGAGAGAGAGAGAGAGGAGAGAGAGAGAGAGAGAGAGAGAGAGAGTTCCTTGCCCTTCTCCATCCAGAGTGTGACCCACTTCTGTCTACTAACTACCGAGTATTGAATTCATACCATAAGTAAAGAGAAGTCTGTTATAATTTCACGAACTAGCTCCTATCGATCTCACCTCTCCCAGCAATTGACCCAGGGTCCTCTTGTTGAATTGACCTTCAGTAACTAACAACTGATTTATATGCATTCCATGATTTGAACCGATACACGATATATTGACTTGAAAGTTGATGGTTATGTGTTTTATTGGGTACATTCTCTCTCTCTCTCTCTCTCCCTCTCTCTCTCCTCTCTCTCCTCTCTCTCCTCTCTCTCTCTCTCTCTCT
>NC_090746.1:49206867-49224367 GCF_036898095.1 Palaemon carinicauda
ATTTCAGTCTCGTGTCTTGAAGAAACACTTACTGTCTGTCCTAAGTACGTATATTAATTAACAATCTCTAGAGGCTCGTCCATAACTTTTATTTGTTGACTCTCTGCATCTTCATTAAATATTATCTTAGTTTTACTCAAATTAATTTTCAGTACTACATTTCTGCTTTCTATATTCAATTCACTAAACAACCATGTCATCTGAAAATATTAATTTGTTAGGATATTCCCCATTAATATTAATGCCTACAATTTCCCAATCTAATTTCTTAAAAACTTCCAGGCATGTAGTAAATAATTTAGTGGAGATGTGGGCTCCCTGGCAAGCTCTTTTCTCAATTGGAATTTTCTCACTATCTTTATGTAGTTTTAGGATTGTTGTACGTCTTGTACAGATATCTTTATGTGTTCTAACATAAGATTGTTCTATTTATTTGTTTTTGAAGGGCTTTCATTTCTGCTGAGGTTTTGACAGATTTAAAAGCTTTCTCATTGTCAATAAATGCCTTACATAGTGGTTTGTAATAGTTGTTGATTTTTCCATAAGAATATTAATTACATGGATATGGTCAGTTATTGAATCCTTAGTCCTGAAGCCTCCTTGCGCTCTAGACTGATTATATATATATATATATATATATATATATATATATATATATATATATATATATATATATATACATATATTTATATATATGTATATATGTATATTTATATATATATATATATCTTTATCTTCTTAAAACAGTATTGTTTTTTTCTCCTTGTACAATAATCCCTTCTCTCTCTCTCTCTCTCTCTCTCTCTCTCTCTCTCTCTGACAGCGTCATAGTGATGGATGGAAATCTACTAAAGAAGGATCAAGGCTAGGGATTGGAGAGGTGGGGGGGGCGGGTGGAAGAATCTTTTGGAACTATAGGTACTAGAGAGCGGCAGCGTGCCAGACTTTTGTCAGGTTTCTCTGACGTTGGTTTGGCTTCGACCGACGCTTTAGAGCCGTTTTGTTTCTGCCATGAGATTGGGAACTGGTTTTGATTGATGGACCTCTCCCTCTCTCTCTCTCTCTCTCTCTCTCTCTCTCTCTCTCTCTCTCTCTCTCTCTCTCTCTCTCTCTCATTGGCAATACTTCTTTAGTTTCGTCTTTGTTTCAGCAAATTTGTATGGACTGCCTTAATCTTTGAAACATATAACACGCGGATCCTTTCTTTATTTTTTGTTCTTATTTTTTTAATTAATAATAAATGATATTGATTATCGTGAATGAATGGAGTGTCTTCTGCATTCTTCATAATCATGCATTGATTTTCTTTAACTTGAAGGGATTTGGCTGGCTCTATTGAAGAAAAAGAAAAAAGCGACAGTCACTGCCACATCCCTCCTAAGGGCTAATTAATCACCAGCATCTTCATGGCCACTTTATCTTCTTAAAAGCTGCTGTTATAATTTAATTAATGTTTAATAAACACTCATAAACAATTTTCGCGTAGGCTCTGTTGCTTTTTTCTTTATACTGTATTCATATTTACTTTTAGGTCATTTGAATGTTAGCATTCTCAAATTTAATCGGAATTTTTTTTTTTTTTTTTAAGTTTCACCCTATTAGAAATGTGGCGTCCATGCGTGTATATACACGGGCATGTATGGTTTCGGTATCTATAGATTTGAAAAAAACGATGATATTTTGTATGTTCTTAGTATAGTTGAAAATTTATGTGTATATATATATATATATGTATATATATGTGTGTGTATGTATGTATATGTAAAATATATAAACATATATGATTACATATGTAGTATATTTATTCATATTCATGCACTATATATGCACACACTTTATAAGTACGTGCACACACATTTATATGTGTATGTATAAGTATATAAATTGCCCGTATTTTTTTGCATTATTTATGCATTTATGTTATCTAAAATTGTCTGATAACTTATTTACTTTTTTTATTTTATGGATACGCTTATTTATGCAACCCTGTCCTAACGGATATATGAGGATTGTTTTACTCAAATGAGAACTGTTTACATAGAATATGTGACATAGGTATATCAGAAAGGAGTTGCAGTCTAGGGGATAACGTCTCTGACTCATTGTAGGTCGGAAGTTCGAGTCCTGCTCGTAGCTCAAAAAAAGTTTTCACAATATTTCACAACCTAACTGCGCTTGCGACCTAAGAATGGGGCTCTTCTCGAGCCTTTAGGTCTACCAGCAGCCGTTGTTTTAATCTCCTTGGTCCTTCCTAGCTTGGGTGGAGAGGGCGCTGATCATATATAAATTTGAATCTATTCCATTGGACATTGTCTGGTCCCTTGCCTCAGCCGCTCATTAGCGGAAAAACGGATGGACAAGGTTGGTTATAGGTGGTTTGATCTGGTAGGAAGAATAGAAGAAAATAGTATTCGTGAAGAGTATATCGTTCGGAAGGGTTAAGAGGAAGGAAGAGAGGAAGACCTAAAAAGAGATGGATAGATTGTGTGAATAGAAAGCATTTTAAAATTTAGAAAACTCCTGATTTTGTGCTATCACAACGTTTGGGTGTTTCCGAAACGCTGCTTAATAACATTTTTATTTATTTATATATATTTTTTTTTAGCGATACATATTACGAAATACTTGAGCACACGGAGTTCATACACAATTTAGCAACTGATGCATTAAAGTAGGAGTGACATTTGTAATGTTTTTTTTTTTTTTTTTTTTTTTTTGTTATCCCCTTAGGAAAAAAAGGACCATCCAGAAGATATCCAAGAGAACTTTGATATGTCTTCCCTGTTCTTGATCTGTCTACTATTACTTTTTTTTCTCCTTCATTTTTCTTCTCGTTCCCTCTCTGCATCTATTTTTTATCCTCCTCTCCTTTTTTCAGCCTCTTACTTGCCGTATATCTCGTCTATAGTCTCTCGCGGATTTCGTTTTTTTTGTCTGCGTTGTTTGTGTTTGTGCAGTGTTGCGAGGTTAACTGGATTTGGCAGTACTTTTATGGCTTCCTGCCCAGATAGGCGCTCTTTGTGCGTGCGGCTTTGTTTGTCTTTGCTTCTTCTTGCTGGCTTTGTAAAGCTTTATTCGAGTATTTCATCGTTTCGTGTTTAGGCTTTTTATAATATTCTTTGGCTTTGATATCTAATTAAGTTTCCAACTGCGGAAATTAGAAGTTTTTTTGTTTTTTATTTTGTTTTACCTAATTTTCGTAAAGATGTCTGTGTGAAGTGACAAATATTTTCATAGCTGTATCTTTTCCTACAGACGTACTTTGCACATTTCAAAGAAAAAGACACTGGTATGCTTAGCTAACAGATATTTGATTAGCATTTAATTGTTTTAAACGTCAAGTATTCATTGTTTTAATCAATAGATACAAGAAGGTAAACTAAATTAGGTAATATATTTTTGCATAGCTCAATAAATGTACATTAGATCTTTACCAGTGTAAAAGAATTGATTAAATGATTCTTGGGATTAGTGCACTGACACATATATATTTAAAAGGCCTATCAAAATACATCGATATTTCTCACTCTTTCCCTTTGATTTGGCCTTGTAGCTTGGTCTCAAAAAGAATAAGTTTTAGCGTCTACTGTATAATCTTATGTGAGCGTAATGGGTGGTAATGAGAGCCTAGAAGACTATTTAGGTAAATGAAAGATAAGATGGTAGACTAACTACTGCAGATATGAAAATCGAGTTGATTGGCGTGTCTTCGTCGCATCAACAGGTATTTAGTGAACGCCTTATGGGTGAATAAATTTGCTTACATTGTGAGAATATATATTCACCAGAAAGGGCCACCTCACAAGGAGAGTGAAGTTGCGGACACTAATGAAAATTATCGGACTTGAGCGTGGCTCCAACTCCCAACCAATTGAAAGCGAGTTCGGAATGTCTTCAATAAGCTATCATAACCCACGGGGCATATAACAGGAAATAATAATGCTATTACATATCTGATCTCAAAAAATGATAGATTACTGATGATTAGAAGTTATGAAATTTTATTAATCATAATGATGATATGGAAACAGTTTATTATACGTGATTGTATTGGATGACTTTCCCAGTTTACGTTATAAGTTATTAGTTCAAATATACACTATTTGAGAGAGAGAGAGAGAGAGAGAGAGAGAGAGAGAGAGAGAGAGAGAGAGAGAGAGAGAGAGAGATTATAAAAAATACAATGAAATGCAAGAGGGCACAGGGAGATAGAGAGATCAATATGAACATGTAAGGAAAGAGAGAGAGAGAGAGAGAGAGAGAGAGAGAGAGAGAGAGAGAGAGAGAGAGAGAGAGAGAGAGAGAGAGAGAGAGAGAGAGGAGAGAGAGAGAGAGAGATTATAAGAAATACAACGAAATGCAAGAGGGCACAGGGAGATAGAGAGATCAATATGAACATCTAAGGAGAGAGAGAGAGAGAGAGAGAGAGAGAGAGAGAGAGAGAGAGAGAGAGAGAGACCTTACTGATAATAAGAATACTGACTCTTGGCGTCGAAAGGCTAATTTACGCCCAGAAGTTAGAGAGACTAATTTACGCCCAACAAGGTATCGATCAGAGTAACAGCTTTGGCGTTCCATTGTTCAAATTACGTCGATTACTAAAGTTAAGGAGAGATGATACCCTTTTAGGATGTAGGGGCAATACGCTTTTACTTGTGTTATTATTAGATCGATATTTTATAGGAATAATTATATGATTATTTTGTTTTCATTATGTTGGTTGTTGTTACGGTTATTTTTAGAATTACTAATTATTATTATTATTATTATTATTATTATTATTATTATTATTATTATTATCTTTGTTATTGTTGTTATTATTATTATTATTATTATTATTATTATTATTAGATAAGCTACAACCCAAGTTCGTAAAGTAGGATGCTATAAGCCGAGGGGCTCCAATAGGGAAATATAGACAGGAAATAAGGAAGTGAATATATATACTACCAGAGAAATAATGAACAATTAAAAAAACAAATGAACATGCCTAGAGAGTGCTCTGCCCCCTTTGAAACCACCTGTTATTTGTTTGGATTAGATTAAATACGTTAATTTTATTTTTCAAATTTGATTGTAACTTGAATAAGTTTTACACTTATGATCAAAATTTTCAAAATATATGGGTTCGATTAATTCTTCTCTTAACGGCTGTATAGAGTAAGTTTGCCTATAGGTGCGCTCGAAGCACTTTTGATTTACATATATGTACAGTCTGTACGCAACATTCCTAAAATTTGCTTTGTGTATATGTATCGTGCAAGCATGCACTTGCGCTTAGGCTCTTTTATTCTTATCTCCTTTAGATAATGTGCATACTATTTTTTACTTTGTATTTTTATACAACGTTGAATACTGATATGTATGTTCGCAGCATATAGTGTACTTACCTGCTTTGGACATTTAATTTATTATTCTTTATCAGAATGTAATTATGCATGTTGATATTTTGTAGTAATTTTTATTGTTAAAAGATTATTTTTTAATGCTATTAATTTCGGAAACAAGCTGAAATAATGGAATAAAACTTACTATAGTTGATCTGCATTTACTTATTAAAACATGCTAAATAATTTTTGGTAAGTATAACACCATTTTGCTAATTTTGATTATTGCCTGTCTCATGTTAGATAGCCTTTAACATTTCTTGCTCATTTATCATTACTTATTCGCTGTTTCTTATCGGCCTTTTTACACACACGGTCTCAATGTTTAAAACAACCCTTCAAAAGAAGTGTGTACAGAATTTTCCCCGCAGGCCTATCAGGGTTTATTGCTACTTCATAAACAATTTCAAATAATTTCAAACTCATCCTTCTTGACTTAACTTAACTTAACTTAATGGATGGCTGTTACGTACTACAATTTAGACCTTGGATGAAAACAAGTTATCCTGTATTACCTGCATCGAAGTACTCCAGAACCAGACTGTTTTTCCCCGGTGTTTACAGCCTGTTGCTCCTCTTTTTAAAATTGGAAGGTTGCACTCGATCTCAGTTCCCCTTCCCCATCCCTACACTCCTCCTCCGTTGCAGCCCCCTCTCTCCCTCCCTCCCCCTACATTCTCCCTCCATTGTATCTTGCTGACGGATCGATTCACCTCCACTTACTTTTATTGCAGCCTCTTTTCTGAGGACTTTGGTTCCTTCCGCTCCTCCTCACTTCGTATGGCTTCATCTTCTGTGTCTTTTAATATCTCTTGGGAGGTCTTCACCCTTTTCTATTAGATTGAGTGATTAACGATTTTCTCTCTCTCTCTCTCTCTCTCTCTCTCTCTCTCTCTCTCTCTCTCTCTCTCTCTCTCAAAGATATATTCATGTAGAAGTAGATAATGCATATGCGTACACAAACGGTTCTCTCTCTCTCTCTCTCTCTCTCTCTCTCTCTCTCTCTCTCTCTCTCTCTCTCTCTCAAAGATATATTCATGTTGAAGCAGATAATGCTTGTGCATACATAAACGGTTGTATCTCTCTCTCTCTCTCTCTCTCTCTCTCTCTCTCTCTCAGCTTGCTTGTATTATTTGATATTGTAATTCCTATAAGTACATATTTTATTTCGAAGGTATACATATGGAGATTAATAATATAGCGAGAGAGAGAGAGAGAGAGAGAGAGAGAGAGAGAGAGAGAGAGAGAGATGGCGACTGATAAACTATAAAATTACTATCTCTTCAATCTAGAAATGAATGTTATCCTTCCGGACCTCATGACTAGCATGGAATCCGAACTATCCCCGAAAGAGGAACCTGGAATTGGTGAAGACAGAACTCACTCCCCCCCCCCCCCACCTCCGGTACAACACGAATGCAAACCCCATTCCCCAACACGCTACCATCCTATTCCACCTGGGGTTTGGGGGTGGGCCCCTAGACCTTTTACATCCAGTCGTGGGTAAAAGGAAGCTATATCTATTCCCAGAAGTTGCAATATGAAGAAAGTTGTTTTCTTTCATGGAATAATGTCGAAGTTTTAGTGAATAAGTTTTAAAGTCTCACTTTTTTTCAAAGATATACTCTCGATTTCGGCGTTGTGAGAACTTTATTTTCATTGTGAAAGTAAAAGCTTCTTTTTCTCTTTATAGTTTTCAATTGGCTTCTGGGACGCTTTAGAGCTGTCTTCACTCCTCTGCTTTCTTTCTTAGTTCGTTTGTAGAAGGAAGCAGTGGCTCTGATATGAGATTTTTGTCTTATTGACAATAAGAACTTTGTTGATAAGAATCGAGAATATAAAGAATAACGTGCATTATAACACATTATTTTGAATATACGGTTGCTATTTAAATACACCAATGTTTTTAGACCTTAGCAAGAGCCTTGTTTAGTGAAAATATTCCCGATTTAAATGTATAACTGCTTAGTGAAAAAGGACGATTGTTATGAAAATGACAATGGATATGAAATACTAAGCTCAATGCTTAATTACATCTTGAATACTCTCTCTCTCTCTCTCTCTCTCTCTCTCTCTCTCTCTGAACTCAGAATTATTCCAATGTGAAATGTTCCTCCACAAGCAGATCATTTGACCCCCTTTAACCCTGCCTCCCTCCTCTCATCTGCTCTCCGTCGATGTCTTCCGAATTTCCCATCTACTTGAAGTTCCTGGACCACGCGAGGACCAGTGGCTCTTCTATTGACTTGCAGTTAATTCTTACGTGATTCATGGGTAGAACGAAGCTCACACAGCCAGCGTCCTCTGGTCCGTACATACTCTTTAATACCCCGGCCTAGTTTGACTGAAGGGGTAAGGCCATCGTGAGTGTGTGTGCGTGCGAGTGTATGTTCATGCGGTTGGTGATGTCTGTTTGTTTGCGTGAGTGATTGAGTTTAGGTTTATTTGTGTACTAAATGTACTAAAAGGATTAAATTTCGAGAATCGTGTCCTTTTAAAGTGTTCGCGTGAGCATTTGTTGTACTGCATGTTAGCGATTGTGGTGAATTGTATTTCTCTAGATTTTGTATTTGAATGATTCTATTTGTTATATTTTATGGTTTAAGGCGATTTTTATGTTAGAAATTTTATTTCAACTTTTTTTTTTTATTTTTTTTTTTACCACGTTTGTTGTACTCGTATTCGCATATGGATAGTTTTTGTAACATTCTTGTCTTTACACATATGTAAATGTTTTGCACATTATTTTGTGTGATTTACACAATTCCAAACCCTTGTGGGATAGCCTAAAATAGTTATGTATGCAAGCTGCACATGTACTATGTAGATTAGGTGTGCTGCATTTATTATGTTCTACTTTGTATATAAACTATAAAAGTATTTTATATATCAAGTAGGGTACTCATCATCTCAATGATCAGCTACACATTCTTATGTTGAGATTACACACCAGGCCTTGTGCATTGTATTTCTGTGTATGCAAATGTACATTCAGGTTGTTCCCCTTTGTTGATGACGTCAGAATCGATAACAATTTTAGGTGCTTATCTGCGTTTTTAGTTGGTAATTGATAGCGATTAATCTTTTGTTAAAACTGATGACAACACATCAGATTTCGGTGTTTTTCGCCGGTTTCTGCTTTTTTTATTTTTTTCATGAATATGCAACAACATACGTTTGTCGATGATGGCTTTCAAAGATTGTTTTTCCATTACAATTTAGCCCTAATCGAGTGCACACAGAGAGAGAGAGAGAGAGAGAGAGAGAGAGAGAGAGAGAGAGAGAGAGAGAGAGAGAGAGCGATCCAGGTTACATGTGTTGACCATGAATGTGGGTGGGAGAGTGGGGTGGGGGTGGGGCGTTGAAAAGCCTATTTTATGGCTGAGATTAGTTTTATTCACTATTGCACAGACATTGATCTCGATTGACTGACCTGTTTATGTAGTCTGGCGTCACAACGTCTGTGGTCATTTACTACGGAAATACATTTGTTATTTTTTTTTTCTTTTTAATGATTTGGATTAGAAATAAAAATGAATGAATTTAGGTAAAATCTTGTATATTAAGGAATACACTACATATAATTGCCCTAACATATTGAAAAATAACATGGTTTCATGTCTATCAAAATGATGATGCTAACATTATTACCTCCGCCAAGTAGGTTATGTCTTCGAGTCGGTTCATTTATTTACTTATTTGTCTGTGCGTCCGTGGACAGGATTACGTCAAAATTACTCGACGGATTTTGACGACATTTTCACCAGAAATAGATCTTAGGCCATGGACGACCAGATTAAATTTTGGAGATGATCCGGATCTGAATCTGGATTTTCGTGTTTCGCCATTTTATAGATAACGTCAAAAGTAATTGACGGAATTTGACGAATTTCCTACCACAGACAGTTCTTAGGCCTTGGACGACTCCATTAACCTTTGGTGAAGGGCAGAAATCTCTGTCCTTTTTTTTTTTTTATACTGAAAATCTTTACCCATCTATATCATCATCATCATTATTATTATTATTATTATTATTATTATTATTATTATTATTATTATTATTATTATTACTAGCCAAGCTACAACGATAGTTGGGAAAGCAAGATGCTATAAGCCCAAGGACTCCACCAAAAAAAAAAAAAAAATAAAAAAAAATAGCCCAGTGAGGAAAGGAAATAGGGAAATAAATAAACGATGAGAAATTTTTTTTTCTTAATTGTTTCACGTATTTGTTTTATCAGATATTTCCAAAAATAGTTTATGTTCACTTCACGAGTACGATCTGTCACTGTCAATTGGCTGGCGTCCGAAATAGCCAATAAATATTTTTCCTCTTTTCATATATTTTCATTAAATCGATATATTGCTAATTTTATCATTATTGCCCTCTTATTAAATATCCAACGAATGGAAAATTAATTGATTTGGTTTTTCATTTGCATTTAATTTTCAAGCTTTTATTAATTTTCAAGCTTTTATTAATTTTCTAGCTTTTAACGCATTGGCTTCGCTTTTTCGAATATTTCATTATTTGATTTCTATTATTTTAAATCTTATTTTGTTCAATATATTTATTTTTGCGTATACAAATTTTTATCTTTCAATACTGCTCAACCTTGAATAATTATTTTTATTCGAAATTACATTATTTGAAAGTCATTGACATGTCAATTCTACCATTAGCTTCGCTCTATTTACCTTTTTATATTGTAGCTATCGCTTAAATTCCCCCTCTACCAGTATTACTTAGCCTTAGAGATTTTGTTTGAAGTGATTGCGTATATTTACACTTGCTGCTTTATATTGTACTCTTTATCATTGCATTTTATTTCCGATGATTTGTTGAATGTGTAAGTACTTGGACTCCACCTTATTATATTCAGAAAGGTTTTTTTTTTTTTTTTTTTATTATTATTATTATTCGTGCTTTCACCTTTTTTTGATATCCAGACTTTTTTTTTATTATTTTGATTCATGCTGACACCTTTGTGATTTCCACACATTTTATTTTTTATTTCACCATCATACTGTGTACATGGCCATTCCTCTTCCCGATATTATTTCCTTTTCCTGTATTCTGTGTTCTCTGTCCCTGTCTTCCATCATCAACAGATTAATTAATAGTATACAATATTCAGTAACTACCGCATTATGCAGAACTCCCTTCCTCTTCCAGATTATTTATTGTAGGAAGTCACTGTTTGTGTTGTTCTCTCTCACTTTATTTTCGCCTTATCGTGCTTTCCCGAAATACGTTAGATATACAATAGTGTTGAAATTCCGTTTGTGATCCTCTTACGGAAGCAACGCAGACTTCATTGCTTTTATGTAATGATATTATTATTATTATTATTATTATTATTATTATTATTATTATTATTGTTTTAGTCAGTAGTAGTACTAGCAGTAGGTTAATCCTAATATATGAAGAATGATAGCTAAAAGGGATTTGTAAATAAAAGGCATTTGGAATTCTATTTGTATGAAGCATATACCCTGCGATCAAAATTTCCTTTCAGATATTTTAGATTTTACTCTTTGTGAGGTGTTATACCAATTTAAAAATCTACAATCACCTGTAAACCAACTCGTGATGTATCAGAGCCCATATGCAAGGTAGAATAAGCTATTGTAATAGGCCTAATAATTTCAATTCTCTATTAAGAAAGTCGTAAATGTTTGCCTCCAACCTTTACAAGGTGGTAGTTCCACTTTACTCTCTGTTACTTAACCCCGAGTAAGGATAGGTTTAACCTTAATGTTATGTCAGTCTCTTAGGTTTATAATGAAGGCTTTTTGAAAAAACATTTTCATATTGTATAACTGCAATTCTTTCAGATCCTTTCTTCTCTGGCAGTCTATTATTTGTCTTCCCACCGCTCAGTACACTTGACATACACCAATTCAATGGATCCTTAACTTTTTCAACCAATTTAATATTTTAAAGCAACGGTCTCAACCGTAGACTTTATTTGTTAATTCTATTATTTTCTCGAACCTTACACCGGAAAGTTTTATTTTCTTTTAGTATTTGTTTTGTAATCATGTTTTGTATATTTTGTTTATTATTTTGGATTATTTTAGCCTTAACATTCATACTTATCGTTACTGCATTATCCTACAATTGACCCTCTTTTAAATGCATTATCAGCCAACTATCCTTCTTTCAACTACATTTTCAAACAACTGTCCCTCTTTCAGCTGCATTATCAAACAACTGCCCCTCCTTCAGTTGCATTATCCAACAACTGACCCTCTTTCAAATGCATTATCAAACAACTGTCCCCCTTTCAGCTGCATTATTCAACAACTGACCCTTTTTCAAATGCAACATCAAACAACTGTCCCTCTTTCAACTGCATTATCAAACAACCCTCCCTCTTTCAGCTGCATTATCAAACAACTGCCCCTCTTTCAGCTGCATTATCAAACAACTGTCCCGCTTTCAGCTGCATTATCAAACAGATGTCCGCTTTGAGTTTCATTATCAAACAACTGTCCCTCTTTCAGTTGCATTATCAAGCAACTGGCCCTCTTTTAGTTTCATTATCAAACAAGTGTCCCTCTTTCAGTTTCATTATCAAACAAGTGTCCCTCTTTCAGTTTCATTATCAAACAACTGTCCCTCTTTCAGTTGCATTATCAAACAACTGTCCCTCTTTCAGTTGCATTATCAAACAACTGTCCCTATTTCAGTTGCATTATCAAACAACTGTCCCTCTTTCCGTTGCATTATCAAACAACTGCCCCTCTTTCAGTTGCATTATCAAACAACTGACCCTCTTTCAGTTTCATTATCAAACAACTGCCCCTCTTTCAGTTGCATTATCAAACAACTGTCCCACTTTCAGCTGCATTATCAAACAACTGTCCTGCTTTCAGCTGCATTATCAAACAACTGCCCCTCTTTCAGCTGCATTATCAAACAACTGTCCCGCTTTCAGCTGCATTATCAAACAACTGTCCCACTTTCAGCTGCATTATCAAACAACTGTCCCGCTTTCAGCTGCATTATCAAACAACTGCCCCTCTTTCAGCTGCATTATCAAACAACTGTCCCACTTTCAGCTGCATTATCAAACAACTGTCCCGCTTTCAGCTGCATTATCAAACAACTGCCCCTCTTTCAGCTGCATTATCAAACAACTGTCCCGCTTTCAGCTGCAGTATCAAACAGATGTCCGCTTTCAGTTTCATTATCAAACAACTGTCCCTCTTTCAGTTGCATTATCAAGCAACTGGCCCTCTTTTAGTTTCATTATCAAACAAGTGTCCCTCTTTCAGTTTCATTATCAAACAAGTGTCCCTCTTTCAGTTTCATTATCAAACAACTGTCCCTCTTTCAGTTGCATTATCAAACAACTGTCCCTCTTTCAGTTGCATTATCAAACAACTGTCCCTCTTTCCGTTGCATTATCAAACAACTGCCCCTCTTTCAGTTGCATTATCAAACAACTGTCCCTCTTTTAGTTGCATTATCAAACAACTGCCCCTCTTTCAGTTGCATTATCAAACAACTGCCCCTCTTTCCGTTGCATTATCAAACAACTGCCCCTCTTTCAGTTGCATTATCAAACAACTGTCCCACTTTCAGCTGCATTATCAAACAATTGTCCCGCTTTCAGCTGCATTATCAAACAGATATCCGCTTTCAGTTTCATTATCAAACAACTGTCCCTCTTTCAGTTGCATTATCAAGCAACTGGCCCTCTTTTAGTTTCATTATCAAACAAGTGTCCCTCTTTCAGTTTCATTATCAAACAACTGTCCCTCTTTCAGTTGCATTATCAAACAACGGTCCCTCTTTCAGTTGCATTATCAAACAACTGTCCCTCTTTCAGTTGCATTATCAAACAACTGTCCCTCTTTCAGTTGCATTATCAAACAACTGCACCTCTTTCAGTTGCATTATCAAACAACTGTCCCTTTTTCAGTTTCATTATCAAACAACTGTCCCTCTTTCAGTTGCATTATCAAACAACTGCACCTCTTTCAGTTGCATTATAAACAACTGTCCCTTTTTCAGTTTCATTATCAAACAACTGTCCCTCTTTCAGTTGCATTATCAAGCAACTGGCCCTCTTTCAGTTTCATTATCAAACAACTGTCCCTCTTTCAGTTGCATTATCAAGCAACTGGCCCTCTTTCAGTTTCATTATCAAACAACTGTCCCTCTTTCAGTTGCATTATCAAGCAACTGGCCCTCTTTCAGTTTCATTATCAAACATCTGTCCCTCTTTCAGTTTCATTATCAAACAAGTGCCCCTCTTTCAGTTTCATTATCAAACAAGTGCCCCTCTTTCAGCTACATTATCAAACAAGTGTCCCTCTTTCAGCTGCATTATCAAACTACTGTCCCTCTTTCATATATATTTCCAAACAAATTTCCCGCTTTCAAATGCATTATCAAACAACTGTCCCTCTTTCAATTGTATTATCAAACACCTGTCCCTCTTTCAGCTGCATTATCAGCCAACTGTCCCTCTTTTAGCTTCATTATCAATCAACTGTCACTCTTTCAGCTGCATTATCAATCAACTGTCACACTTTCAGCTGCATTATCAGCCAACTGTCCTTCTTTCAACTGCATTATCAATCAACTGTCCCTCTTTCAGCTTCATTATGAGCCAACTGTCCCTCTTTCAGCTGCATTATCCAACAACTGACCCTCTTTCAATTGCATTATTAAACAACTGTCCTTCTTTCAACTGCATTATCAAACAACTGTCCCTCTTTTAACTGCATTATCAAACAACTGTCCCACTTTCAGCTGCATTATCAAACAACTGTCCCGCTTTCAGCTGCATTATCAAACAGATGTCCGCTTTCAGTTTCATTATCAAACAACTGTCCCTCTTTCAGTTGCATTATCAAGCAAATGGCCCTCTTTATCAAACAACTTTCCCTTTTTCAGTTTCATTATCAGACAAATGTCCCTCTTTCAGCTGCATTCTCAGCCAACTTTCTCTCATTCAGCTGCATTACCAAATAACTATCCCTCTTTCAGTTTCATTATCAAACAACTGTCCCTCTTTCAGCTGCATTCTCAGCCAACTTTCTCTCATTCAGCTGCATTACCAAATAACTATCCCTCTTTCAGTTTCATTATCAAACAACTGTCCCTCTTTCAGCTGCATTCTCAGCCAACTTTCTCTCATTCAGCTGCATTACCAAATAACTATCCCTCTTTCAGTTTCATTATCAAACAACTGTCCCTCTTTCAGCTGCATTCTCAGCCAACTTTCTCTCATTCAGCTGCATTACCAAATAACTATCCCTCTTTCAGTTTCATTATCAAACAACTGTCCCTCTTTCAGCTGCATTCTCAGCCAACTTTCTCTCATTCAGCTGCATTACCAAATAACTATCCCTCTTTCAGTTTCATTATCAAACAACTGTCCCTCTTTCAGCTGCATTCTCAGCCAACTTTCTCTCATTCAGCTGCATTACCAAATAACTATCCCTCTTTCAGTTTCATTATCAAACAACTGTCCCTCTTTCAGCTGCATTCTCAGCCAACTTTCTCTCATTCAGCTGCATTACCAAATAACTATCCCCCTTTCAGTTTCATTATCAAACAACTGTCCCTCTTTCAGCTGCATTCTCAGCCAACTTTCTCTCATTCAGCTGCATTACCAAATAACTATCCCTCTTTCAATTTCATTATCAAACAACTGTCCCTCTTTCAGCTGCATTCTCAGCCAACTTTCTCTCATTCAGCTGCATTACCAAATAACTATCCCTCTTTCAGTTTCATTATCAAAACATCTGTTCCTCTTTCAACTGCATTATCAAACCACTGTCCCCCTTTTAGCTTCATTATCAATCAACTGTCACTCTTTCAGCTGCATTATCAATCAATGTCACTCTTTCAGCTGCATTATCAATCAACTGTCACACTTTCAGCTGCATTATCAGCCAACTGTCCGTCTTCGACTGCATTATCAGCCAACTGTCACTCCTGTAAGTTGCAACTGCATTATCCGGACGCTATCCCCCTTTCAACTGCATTATCAGACAACTGTCCCTATTCCAACTGCCTTATTAGACAACTGTCTCTCTTTCAACTGCATTATCAAAACTGTCCCTTTTCAACTGCAATATCAAACAAATGCCTATCTTTCAACTGCATTATCATTCAACTGTCTCTTTCAACTGCATTATCCGTCAACTGTTCCTCTTTCAACTACATTATCATTCAACTGTCTCTTTCAACTGCATTATCAGTCAACTGTTCCTCTTTCAACTACATTATCAAACAATGGTCCTCTTTCAGCTACATTATCAAACAACCCAATCAACTGTCCCTATTTGAACGGCATTATGAAAAAGCTGTCCATCTTTCAGCTGCATTATCAACCATCTTTCCTTCTTTTAACATTATTATCAGACAACTGTCCCTCTTTCAACTGCATTATCAAACAACTGTCTCTCTTTCAACTTTATTATTATTATTATTATTATTATTATTATTATTAATTGCTAAGCTACAACCCTATTTGGGAAAGCAAGTTGCTATAAGCCCAGGGGCCCCAACAGGGAAAATAGCCCAGTAAGGAAAGGAAAAAAGGAAAAATTAAATATTTTAAAAACAGAATCAACATTAAAATAAATATTTCCTCTATTAACTATAAATACTTCAACAAAACAAGAGGAAGAGAAATTAGATAGAATATTGTGCCCGAGTGTACCCTCAAGCAAGAGAACTCTAACCCAAGACAGTGAAGACCATGGTACAGAGGCTATGGCACTACCCAAGACTAGAGAACAATGGTTTGATTTTGGAGTGTCCTTCTCATAGAAGAGCTGCTTACCATAGCTAAAGTCTCTTCTACCCTTACCAAGAGGAAAGTAGCCACTGAACAATTGCAGTGCAGTAGTTAACCCCTTGGGTGAAGAAGAATTGTTTGGTAATCTCAAGTGTTGTCAGGTGTATGAGGATACAGGAAAATATGTAAAGAATAGGCCAGACTATTCGGTGTATGTGAAGGCAAAGGGAAAGAACTGTAACCTGAGAGAAGTATCCAACGTAGTACTGTCTGGCCAGTCAAAGGACCCCATAACTCTCTAGCGTTAGTATCTCAAAGAACTGTCCCTCTTTCAGATGCGGTATCAGCAAACTGTCCGTCTTTCAGCTGCATTATCAAACAACTGACCCTTTTTCAAATGCATTATCTAACAAGTGTCCCTCTAGTAACTGCATTATGAAACAACAGTCCTTTTTTCAAATTAATTATGAATCAAATGTTCCACTTTCACTTGCATCATCAAACAGCTGTCCTTTTATATCTGCATAATCAAAAAACTGTCCCTCTTTCAACTGCATTAATAGATAACTGCCCCTCTTTCAACTGCATTACCAAACAACTGTCCCTCTTTCAACTGCATTAGTTAGAGGATTTATTTTGATGCTTTATTGAAGAGATTTAGAATAGTACAGTAAGATAGTTGAAAGGTTATTAAGTGAAGAAGCTCAGTATTATTGAGAGGGTTGATATATAGATATGTAAAGAAGATTGTGAGAAAAACACGAAGAGATTTTCTATGATAAGTAAATAGGCAATATATCAAGAATTACTTTAGAAACGAGTTATTTACGTGACGTCACAGTGACATCAGGTCACGTGTTGTTGTTAGTGAGGGCGATTGTCGGAGAAGTAGTCTGCTGATTGGATTTATAATGTTTGAACTATATTGGTTGTGGGCACGATCTCTTGTCTCTCAGTTGGTTCGTATGTATTTAGTGATGGAATTGTTTTTGTGTTGACAAGTTGACATCAGATCAAAGAAGATAGATATAGTGAAAAATATTAAATTTTTCATTATCAAACAACTGTCCCTCTTTCAGCTGCATTATCAGACTACTGTACCTCTTTCAACTGCATTATCAGACAACTGTCCCTCTTTCAACTGCATTATCAGACAACTGTCTCCTGTCTCTCTTTTAAATGCATTATCAAACAAAAGTCTTTCAAATGCATTATCAAACAACTGTTTCTTTTTCAACTGCATTATCAGACAAATTTCCCTATTTCAACTGCATAATCAAACAACTATCCCTCTTTCAACTGCATTATCAGACAAGTGTCCCTATTTCAACTGCATTATCAGAC
>NC_090746.1:49236867-49259367 GCF_036898095.1 Palaemon carinicauda
GTTCTATAGATTTTTCTTGATTATTAGTTTTTTTCTGAGCCTTGTACTTTTTTTCTGACTCTTATAGCTTATTCTTAACATAAGTCTCCTGGCTTGTATAGACATTTTCTGACTTGTAGCTTTTCCCATATCTTTCTACGAGACCTATAACCTTGCTTCCATGAAGAGGCAGATAAGATATCGCTTTTATTTTTTTTTATTATTTTTTTTTTGTGAAAAGACCAACTTTTACTTTTTTCATTGATCCTTGGCTTGAAAACTCTCCCTGTTTTCTGTTTTATTGGATTTTTTTTTTTTTTTTATAAAATTCGAAATGGTAAAAAGTGTAATTTAAGAAAAGTTTTTCTTTTAGTGTTATGCCCTCCACTTGGCGTACGAGACTTTACGACGAAGAAACTTGTAGCTCATTTGCATTAGAATCTTTCCCTTAAGAAGGGAAAGTATTATTATCGTAGAAATTACATTATGTGTATCTATGGAGCCTTCCAATACTGGCCATTCTCTTCCTTTCATGCATATACAATGTCAGTGGGTTTTTTTTCTTTTCCACATCACTTTCCTTTACTGCTCCTTTGATGGCTCTGCAGGATTCTTTCACCTCTTCCATTTGGAAGCTCAATTTTTCCTTTCTATCTTACTCGGGATCCTCTTTTTATTCCATTTATTTTTCAGTGTACCCTTTCAACATTACTCTACCAAAGTTTTCTTTTCACATTTCTCTAGTAAACACTCACATATCCTCAGTCATGTCACCTACTAAATTCTACATAGGTCTGTATTAATATGGGTTTGGCTACATTATGTGTGTCTGCATGTGTCTGAAGTGGGGTTTGATAGAGCAAGAGGAAGGGAAACAGTATTCAAAGAGCTAATATGTGTTTTAAGTTGAAAAAAGTACCTATTTTATCATTACTGTACAGTACTCTACAATAGTATTGTTCCTTCACAATACCCTGGTTTTAGGGACTGTTCCTTCAACATTTCTCGCTATACAGACCTCGTACTTCTCATAAAAAAACTTCGACGGGACGTATTCCGTCGTTCTTTATTCAGGTTTTAAGTTTAGTGTGCTTTACCAAGTTTTTATTGCACTCGGTTCTCTAATATATTCGCCGTAACTACTTTCGCTTTGCAATCATTGAGGAACGACTTTTTGCATTATTTCAGTGGCATTCCTATCGTCCTATGCTTTATTCTCTTCATTTGCTTACATAAATTACGAGATATCATCGATAAATTGCTTTTCATTTAGAGTTTTGTTAATCTTGTTAAATCAGTAAATCAGTTACGAATTAAACATACACAGTAGAATAAATATGATGTTTCATACCAATATACAAGCAGAAAGCGCTCAATTAGATTAAAAACTTAAATTGTCTAATTTTTGTGAATTATATATATATACATATATATATATATATATATATATATATATATATATATATATATATACATATATATATATATATATATATATATATATATATATATATATATATGTATATATATATATATATATATATATATATATATATATATATATATATATATATATATATATATATCAATCCGCATACCTGCAGCCCTGCGACGTTATGAAGTAATTTGTGAATTGTTATGGAAAGCACAGTTGTTTTTAATGCTCCATTTGCTTTACAATCTCAGACAATTACGAATCGCGCATTAGCAGTCGCCTGTGCTTACCCATTGTTATGAAGAATAATAGGCGTGGGTCGTAATACGTAAGATGACAGAAATAAAAGTTACTTTTGGGTCCCCTTTGTGTAAATTATATGGGCTGGGGAGATGATAATGAATGGCCACTGACTGACTTATTACGCAGATGGGTTTCATACATTTATTATGTGAACAACGGCGTTTTTATAATGATTTAGCATAGTGCCTTTTATTTTGTTTGTTTATAAAGAATTAGAATTTTTATATTAATCTGGTATGTTATGAAAATATATAATATGCTTATTCTTAGAGACTGGAGAGTTTGATTGATGAAAAGTTGAGATGAATAAGCAGGATTTAGAAAAGGTAGAAGTTGCACTGTCCAAACTTTCATTTTGAGACTTGTAGGACAGCAATGCGTAGAATATAGAAATCCCATTTGGATGGCTTTTATGGACTATGAAAAAGCTTTTGAGAGTGCACCGGTCAATTTTGTGGAGAGTCTTGCATTATTATGGAATTCCTCTTAAATCTGTAAACTTGATTAAGTCTATTCATGAGCATAGCTAGCGCAAATTTAATGTTAATGAAGTCTTATCAAATAAATTTCCAGTGAACAGCGGAGTACTCCAATTGGAATGTGTTTTCACTTATGTTGTTTATTTTCCTCATGGATTTTGTAATGCGTTGAACAGTCAGAGATGGTGGAGAAGGATTGGACTAGATTGGTGATTGGAATTTACCAAACCTAGAGTATGCTAATGATACTGTCCTTGTAAGCAGAACACCACAGGATTTGCAATGTTTGCTTACCAGAATGCCTGAAATATCACACCAGGTTAGGCTGAAGATAAATAGAAGAAAGACAGAGATGACGAGAACGGATGATTCGATGGATGATGAAATATTGGAAGGAGAAAGGATTAATGAGGTAGAATCATTTTAAGTATTTACGAACTATGATCTCTAATACAGGGTCTTTAGAATTAAAGTTTAGTGAAAGATTGAAAAAAAAGCAAATTACACAATAGCTAGGTTAAGTAAAGTTTTGAAATAAAATCTCCTGAAATTACATATAAAAATCAGACTATATATCAGTCTAGTGAGATGGGTGTTACTCTTTGGACATGAGTCATGTTATGGCAATGAAACAATCTCCAATAGATTTAGTAGATTTGAGAACAAAGCCCTCATATTAATATTGGGACTTGAATGGCAAGACAGGATTAGAAATGAAACTATAAGAGAGATTTTGCTAGTGCCATATGTGGATGGGATCATGATGAATGGTGGAGGATTAAGAATGTTTGGGCATGCTCTTCGCACTCCCCTAGAGAGATTAGTTCACCAAACGTTCAGCTGGGTTCCACAAGGCACTAGAAGAGTTGGAAGACCCAGGCCTACATGGCTGAAGGACTATGAAGCGCGTAGTAGTAGATTATGAATGGAGAATTGTTGAATTAAAATCTCAAGATGGAGACGACTGGCGAAATCTAACCGAGGCCTTTTGCGTCAATAGGTGTAGGAGATGATGATGAATCTGGTATTATCTAGAGGTCGAATTCTCTCTCTCTCTCTCTCTCTCTCTCTCTCTCTCTCTCTCTCTCTCTCTCTCTCTCTACAACTAATCCTTAATTGTACAATGCCCGTGATGCCAGCATCTCTCCATCGTACCTCCAGACGACGTTGTATGTGTTCTTTTGTCTGGGAGTGCCGGAGGTTCATGCCTTAATTACCAGGCTTTCGGAAGCTCCTCGACGTTTAACGGAGGTGGGGGGGGGGGGGGGGTTTCGAGGTAAGGGAGTTTGTATCTGGACCGAGTGGCCTTTTGGGAGTGGTGGGGGGAGGCAGAGTCCCCCTGAGCAGGAACCTCTTGGGTTCTCACAGCCAAGGAGAGGAGGAAGCTGTTGTTCTTGCACCCCCCCCCCCTCCACATTTTCTCTCCTCCCTCCCCCTACCCCCTAGCGACCCCCTTCCCTACCGGAGATAGCACCGACGGTGTTGAGATGATTGCTACCGATGGTTTTAAGAGGGAAAAATTGGAACGGTAACCCACTATGTTGCGGCAAATGTTTGATGAATTGGGAATATCTGCTTTATTGCGTTTTGGCCCGGAAGCTGCAAAGGGTGTGATTTACTTTTCCTAAATGGTAATTCTTATTACTTAACTTAAGCAGAGAGACCCACACGTGGCTCTTACATTTTAGCATCCTCTTTTATTGTTCTTTCCCATTGTTTGGAATCTCTTAAATTCATTTGCTTGTCTTGTATGAAAGTCGGTGACATGGCTTCTATACAGGCGGAAATAAATGGATAATTTTATTTACACATAGTAATACAAATGGACCAGTAAGTAATTTTGGGATTTAGTTATTGTCAAAAGTAAGAAATAACAATTTAATTTCATTTTTATTTTATAAAGAGTTCGTTTACTCTTCTTTTTACTTCTCAGTTGTTTTCGGTCTGTGGGAAAATAGTGACATTTGATTTTGCGCCTTTGCTCCCTTGCATCACACGATTAAACGAGTATTTCACCTTTGTGATAGAATAAGATAGGTATATAGACTCAGTATTGAACTTCGCTAAATATGCGAAAGAAATCTTTTATTGCATAAACTTCTGTTACGTTTGTTAACAGAGGTCTTTATTCCTGGCTTTGCTCGCCCTTGTTTCATTAGAAATGTTCATTATAGAAACACCAGTAAAGATGTAAATATAATGTGTATTTCTGTTATTCCAACTTAAGGCTCAACTAATCCAGAAGCCGCTAATGCTCTTAAAGTTTATTGGTTTTGAAAAGAATGCTTTCATTGTCTTGCTGGGAATTGGTTGACTCGTTACTGGGGAGAAATAGATTAAGTACTAAATTGGTAATGGGAGATTTAACGTTCTTTATATAAAAGGATTTCGCACTTTCATTTATTAACTTTATGAAAGAGTTCAGACTGAAAACTCAAGTGTCGTATGCGGTGTTTTAAGGGTTATTTTTCTAATAAACTATAGGACAGTAGCAGTTTCTTGCAATTTAATAAGTGATTTAATATATCTTCCAACTTCTGTAACAATTGTTTAGAACTGTCCCCTACATACTGACTAAGTAAGCATCTCAGTTTCTTTGTCGATTTTACCTCTTATCATTCATGAGCATGAAATTATATACTGCATATATATATATATATATATATATATATATATATATATATATATATATATATATATATATATATGCATATAAATTATATATTTATACGTGTACAAGTACACATATGTATGTGTGTATTTATTAACATTCATGAGCCTTTAATGCATCTACGCCTTTGTTAATAGATTTTATGAGTCTTTTGGTGTAAGAAATTGCCGGCTCTCCTTCATTATAATTATGGAAGCCTTTGTATTCGGCAACATTTTGCTTTCAATTATTCCCATTTTCTCTTGGGAAGCCAGGAAGACTAAGATCATTTTTATCAAGAGGTATTCAGCAACTATTTATTTCTCTCTCTCTCTCTCTCTCTCTCTCTCTCTCTCTCTCTCTCTCTCTCTCTCTCTCTCTCTCTCTCATTTATAGCTGGTTGCAGGGTCATCAATAGCCGTGTTATCACAAGGTCAGTTTCATTTAATGACTCTATTTCTCTGTTTTCTGTAAGTTGTTCGTTGGATCAAAAGCTGTGCCAACACAATGTCAGCTCCATATAATGACACCGTCTCTCTCTCTCTCTCTCTCTCTCTCTCTCTCTCTCTCTCTCTCTCTCTCTCTCTCTCTCTCTCTCTCTCGAAAATGAATCTTTTTCCTTTCGTAATCTCTCAAAAGAGAAAGCATCTTCCCTTTCCAGCCGTCCTGGGTCTTATTCGCCATTGATCGAATATCCCATTCACTCCCAGATATGTGTTTTTCTTTCCAGGCAGCTGAGGAGCTCACTTCATCTAGGAGACATAAGCTGCTTTTGCCATCAGTAACTCCTCTCTTCCTTCCTATCCTTGATAAGATGCGCAGATGCCTGTATGAAAGGCCGAAGGTCTGGAATATTTTCCTTCCGGTCGTTCGTGACAGTAGATAATTGAAATTCGACTAACGTGATGATCCATGTCTCCTAATGTTACGAAATAATTGCTTTTATTTGTTTGAGATTTATTTTACATCCATAATCTCATAAAAAAATACTTTAAAAAATCATGCTAGGTCTCTACAGAAATAACAACAGTGTTAAATGTAATAAAATAAAAACTAGGAAGAAGTCCCATAGAAGAGAATTTTTATGATTTTATTCATTTTTATTGACATTGGAGAAATTTTAGAACACTGGAATTGCTTTTGTTTTCGTTTTAGCTGAGAAATTGAAAGCGAGGTTATCCGCAGCTCTGGGTGTTGTCTTTCCCCCTTGCTCTCTTGAGCTGTTGTTGCAACTTGTTTGTTGGGAAATGAGATTATATCGAAGCAATTAAGACGTTGCTTTCTGAAGGGATATTCTTAAGATTATTGGCACGTCTCTTTAGCATCATGATGACGGGAATAGGAATTGGCAAGAGAACCTGTTGAAATTTGGCTTAGGATTTATGTTATGGAGAAATTGCTTTAGATATCTAAATGAAACTAATTTTTTCCAAATTATACTTTCTAGTTTAATTTTCTCATACATCTTTATAAGTTTTTCTCAAACAAAAATGATTACATAGAGCTGCCGTCCTTTTTTCCAGCTTGGAAGAAAGTTTCTTGAAAATTGATTTCACAGCTTCACAATAGTGACTTTTGGTTAGCATTGGTTTCGTTGAATAACTTATAATTGAATTAATGATAAAATAAATAATTATTTTTAACTTTTGTATCATGAATGTAAAATTCCTTTAAGATAAAGCCTTCTTTTACCGCGCTATGTACTAAAGGTGTCTTCAGCCTTCAATCTCTCAATTGCAAACGAATGGTATTTCAATTCGGGTTGTAATGTGCCATATAATCGGGTAGCTTATTTGACATCATAAACTGACATCGGAAATATTAGTTATCAAAATGCTCGTCTTTTATTATCTCAAATTATACCGAGAGTCAATCAGTTATGGATTTTTTTTTTTTTTTTTTTTTTTTTACTGATCAAAATCTTCTGCTTTCATTATTCCTCTATAGGTCAGATTTCAGTCATTTCTTTGCACATTTTTGTAGTAAACCAGTTTTCATTCTTTTTGTGTCTCACAAAAGGCAGAATAAATTAAATTTTCTTTACACATCTCCACACTCGGCCGAACAACCCGTCTTGTATCAAAATCGAAGATGGTAAATATCTTCTTTTCTTTGCATAACTCCTCAACAAGACGTAAAAACTCCATCGGTTTAATAGCATTCTCGGTACACCAAATGAATTTTCAATTTTCACAGGTGCTTCCCTGAGCAAAGCTTCTAAATTCCTTCGCATCTCCTACATATATTAGATGTGCGAATAAACTCACTCCTCCTTTTATCTCCTTTCTCTTCCATTACTCAGACCAGACGATGTGAAATCCGTATTTCATCAAGATTTACTCATCCTCAGACCGAAAAAATCATCCTTTTCCTAGGTAATTTTTTCTTCATATGACCAAAATGCTTTCAAATGTCAAACTAGAATCTGTCTGAAAGTTTTTACCTCTTAAACTCCCCCCTTTCCCATCCCCTCCCCCTATTCATCATACTTCCCAATTCCCACACCCAAGTCCCTCCTACTCCCTCCCCCTCTTCTCACCTCACCCCGTGGCCTCCTCTGCCTGTCTCCGGGTCCAATTCTGTTCCAATTCCTAGAAAAGCTGCAATTTAATTCCTTCTATTGTTTTTCGCTGCATATCCACACGTGTAGGTGTAAGGAGAACGCCCCCGTTCCCCTTTTCGCGCATTTTCGTCAACTTCCTGGGACTTTTTACTTTATTTTCATTAGGATGGAATTTTATTTTCATTTAATGAGTCTTTAACTTTCATAATATATCCGGGGAGGTATACAATATACTTATTGGTGCATCTATTACAGGTAGCATATTTTTAGTAGATGCTCCTTGTTTAGTAAATTTAATATAATGAAGTGGCTTATAGATTTATACGACTTATGATATAAAATATTCTAGTATGTGGTTGGTTCTTACGTGCATTGGTTGACTTTAAACTATGAATTTTCAAAATAACCTAGTCAAATGTGACATTGTTTGAAACCATTGAGAGAGAGAGAGAGAGAGAGAGAGAGAGAGAGAGAGAGAGAGAGAGAGAGAGAGAGAGAGAGAGAGAGAGAGAGAGTTGCTTTATTGGAGAATTTATTGAATAAGGTTTAGTTTAGACTTAATTTTAGAAAGTGCCATGGCTCTTTACCGAAAAAAAAAAGGCCCTGAACAGCCTATTAGGCCTGGAGCAGATGAAATGAAGCATAGAACAATGCGATCAATAAGAAAGTTGTCCAAAAGTAGTAATCGTGAAATGAGGGAGAGTTGAAATGAGCAATTTCGCTCCGTACCATTTGGATGGATTTCCCGTTGTGACCACAAAAGACCTTAACTTATTCTGTTGGTAGCTGAAGGGTTACTTAGTTAGTCGGCTCAAGTTATTTTTGTCAAATAGAGGCTATTGTGAAATTAGGCTTGGAAATGCCTACTGACAAGCTTTGTTTATTGAAAGGCTATTACAGCATGTCGATGTAACGGAAATACAATATGGAATACGATAAATTTCTGACTGATTGTTTGGGCGGACAAATGATTATTTTCATAAATCATTATAATTCTGGAATTTTGTTTGTGTGTGTGTGTGTGTGTGTGTGATCTCTTGATACCTGAATTACGGTACAATTGTGATTCTTAGGGGCAAGAGTCTTGTGGATGTATATGTATAAGAGTAAACCTGACCAGTATATTTGAAGTATATTTGCAAAAAAAAAAAAAAAAAAAAAAAAAAAAATCAAATTTAAAGGATTTTAAAGTTGATACAGTCTCTTATTATGTCATACGTTAATTTTCGTTGAAACCATTTGCAGGCAGACATACCTCACTGCTGTTTTATCTTTTTCTTCACAAACTAGATTCAGTGGACGCCAGCATTATGCAGATAAACTCACTTCAGTGTAACTCTTGTTCCTCTGACACGTAGGAAACCTGTTAGACTGTCAATTAACGAATAGAATATGGTTTACATTCTTTGTTGTCTATTCTCAGAAGAAAATTATGGATACGGATACCTGAAAAAAAACCATTGAGTCTATTCTGCTGAAGCACTCGGGTCATTGGACTCGTAGACTGTAAATTACGAAGTTGCTAACCTTAATGAAAAACAAGGAAGAAGGTCATTTCCTCGCTCTTGGGGGGGGGGGGGGGGGGGGGGAGGCAACGGCTTCTTTGTTTGCGTTTCCATCAGAATAAGTGCTGGGCAGATTATTTAACGAATGTGTGAATGACCAAAGCAGTTGTATGAAAGCGAAGTCAAAAAGTTTTAAAGACAAACTGGTTCAGTTGGTAGGTCATGTTTAGATGTAGGTAAAAAGTTACAGATGTTTTTATGTCTCATTTCTGTATGATGTTCTTCAGATAACGGGTCTAATGAAAATAAATGAAGAAAAGTTTCGTGTGAAGAGAGAGAGAGAGAGAGAGAGAGAGAGAGAGAGAGAGAGAGAGAGAGAGAGAGATTTACACACCTCTTCTTCATTTCCTTTTTATCTCAATTTATCTCACACTAACCCACTTATTTTTAGAGGATCGTCTTCTGAGAAAGAAACAAAGGAAAAATTACTCTCCAGGTGGAATTAATTTCGCTTCTTATGGGATCGTTGACCTCCTGATTATCCTTCGAGAACTTTAGACCGAATGTTTTGCGTTATAAAAGGATATGTAGACTTGAATTACCATTTAATCTTTAAACCAATTCTATTAGTGCCTATGCACTATTAGGATGGCTTGTGTTTATGGAATTTACAATGTGTTTTAAAGATTTCATATCCCTTTTGGCGAACGTCTCTGCCTGGTGTTTACCAGTCGAGGATTCGAGTCCCGCTCAGACTCGTTAGTGCCTTTAGTGTCTGCAACCTTACCATCCTTGTGAGCTAAAGTTGGGGGTTTTGGGTAGCTTACAGGTTTATCTGCTGAGTCATCATCAGCCATTTCCTGGTCCTCCCTGGTCCTAGTTTGGGTGGAGAGGAGGTTTTGGGCGCTGATCATATAGTATATGGTCAGTCTCTAGGGCATTGTCCTGCTTGCTAGGGAAATGTCACTGTCCCTTGATTCTGCCATTCATGAGTGGCCTCTAAAACCTTTGAAGTGTTGAAAAAGTATTATCTTTAGATGTGTGCCATAAAATTTGTTAATTCATTATGGCAGTTTTGTCTATATCAAGTTTCTATATATGATACAACTCTTACGATCCTGTAAAATATTGTTTTTATTGCCTCTAGTTCTGCAAGTAGCAAGTTTGAAAATATATTTGACAAATGAAGGACTGCTTAATGTCAAATGTCTCTTGAGTTCCAGATTACAACGATCTGCATCTTGGGTGATTTGAACAACAATTCCTCCTCTCTTCCTCAGTGATGTTGAGCTATTTATGGGAAATTTTCTATCATGAATAACAAGGTAGATGCTTCTGCATCCTTTGGTCCTCGTCCCTCAAAAAAAAAAAAAAAAAAAAAAAAAAAACCGGTAACTATGTTAGTGGGAGGTCCCCCCCCCCCCTTTTTTTATTTTTTTTTTTTAAGTATCGCATAAAGGTCAGTTTCGACCCTAAGTTTTTTCTTCCTTTGCGTTTATGTCTTCAGTTAGATGTCCTTTTGGGTGTGTTTGAATCGAATAGACACCATTTTACGTTTTGTAAATACTTTTAAATATTTGAGCCTTTCTCTGTTATCTGAATTCCTATTGTTATTTCTTTCTTTTTGTCAAAGTTCTTTCTTCCGTGATTTAGTTAGTTTGAAAAGCTTTAACACAAAACAACTGGCGACAAAAACCTTTAAATTCAAGTTTTGATATCAGGAAACTTTATTTTTGGCCACTTTTTCACACTATAATATTTCAGAGATTTAAGTATCGACATTTGAAACCTTCCAAACCAAGTTTGGAAATCTTTGGGAATCAAATGTGGATATTATTAAATCCATCCCCAAAATCTGCGTACTCAAGTCTGGATTTCTTGAACTTCAAGTATACAGATGTCAAAATTTTAGCTTGTAAATCTGAAAACTCGTATCGGGAATTTCAGTAACTCACATTTACTTTCCTCAAGAAAGTAAATAAGAATATCGTGGGATAGGAAAGTTATATCACACAGAATGTTGGTGTTCATGGGACACGTCGTTTTCGATTGGAGTATTACTCTGTGTGGGGAGAAAGTTTTTTTTTTTTTTCTGTTAGATTGACTTTAAGAAAGGTTCCCTCTTCGTAAATTTTGTTAGAGCTCAATTAGTCTTTGCTTTACTATTGTCTGGATATGTTTTACTGATTATCCTTACGTCGTGAATTATGTAATATGCTTAAATTATTCTTATTGTAGAGGAAATAGCTAAAGAAGTATATTGTCTGTTTCAAAAGTTTTGTCCTCTAGTCTGACTACAATTAACAAAATACTGGGCTTTCACCTAAAGAGTTTGCTATTGTTACTTCTATTGTAAGGGAGATATATAGAAAGATGAAAAAATTATGTTGCGTGGTATAAAGGATCTATAGTGAGGCTTAACACAGGTAATGACCAGTAATGACCCGTTATCACGAGATTGCAAAGTCCGTGCTCCCAAACCGCGGTTTTAATCCTGAATTAGTCAATTTCATATTTTTTTCTGTTCGTCCTTCAAGTGAAAATAGTGTTATACTTTGATAACTCCATATTCATAGTTCACATAAAACTTGAGTAATCATTTGCTAGAGTAATGTACAGTGGAAATCGAGGTTATGAGTTTGGAGTAGAGACTTGAAGATTTTAAAAGCCACTCATGAATGGCAGAGGCAAGGGACAGTGGCAATCTCCTAGCTAGCAGAACAATGCCCCAAACACTGACTATATATACATATGATCAGCGCCCAAGCTCCCTCTCAACCTAAACTTGGACCAGGGAGGTCCAGGCAATGGCTGCTGATGACTCAGCAGTAGACATAAAAGCTCCCCCACCCTATCCTTTAGCTCAATAGCATAGTTAGGTTGCAGACACTACAAGAAACTATGGAGCTGGAGCAGGACTCTAACCCCAGTCCGGTTGATCGCCAGGCAGGTATGTTTCCAATAGGCCACCACAACCTTAATGAAAGAGGATTATAAGTGGTTAAATCTTGACAGTAGCTTTCCTCATCCTCATTGTAAATACTCATTTACCTTGCAACACTAAATACCTTCTGTATTATTTTCTCAGGAAAAAACGTTTATTACTGGAGTCTGGATCAAACCTTACCTCAATCATACCACTGACACAAGTGTCACTCTTTACACATGTTTTTCATAAAACCCAATATCGATATTTTTGTATATATAAAATCATGATAATATTGTAATTTTATAAAGAACCCTTTAACACCACATCCCTATATATATGGAAATGTAGGCCTATATGTATACATGTGTGTATATGTATGTGTATGTTTGTGGGATTATGAATAGAGTATCAATGACTTACATTCATGGTACCAATATTTAATTAAATTGCATCAATGGGACGCGTTTGATACTTGTATGTTTATCATTGGTTATGACATGTGGTTAACTTCCGTTCGCTCTTTTGTTCGTCGTAAAATCATCATTTTGAATCTCTCTCTCTCTCTCTCTCTCTCTCTCTCTCTCTCTCTCTCTCTCTCTCTCTCTCTCTCTCTCTCTCTCTATTTAAACTCATTATCACACCCTTTTATCTTTCCCCCAATAACGGGAGACTTTTAGTTTGCCCTCCTCCTTTGTTGAGTGAGGCTCAGTTTTTCGCTTTTATCTAATCTTTTTTAATCTTTTTTTCCCTAACGATGAAGCATGACAGACACTAACGTTGTTTCAAGAATGACACTGACGTCCCTCTTTCAACTCTTCTTCTTTTTGTTTTTGTTTAGGGGGGGGGGGGGGTAGGATGGGGATGGGGAATGACTGTAGATCTGTATTTTTCATTTCATTATGTCTATTTTATTATATTTTCATTTATGGTATTTGCGAAAATTTATTTATTATTAGATGAAAATTATGTATATATATATATATATATATATATATATATATATATATATATATATATATATAATATATATATATATATATATATATATATATATATATATATATATATATATATATATATATACATATATACTGTATATATATGTATGTATGTATATATATATATATATATATATATATATATATATATACATATATATATATATATATATATATATATATATATATATATATATATATATATTATATATATGTGTGCGTGCGTTTGTGAGCGTTTTGGAAGACAGAAGCAGTGGATGGGTAAGCAAATAATGGATCATAACTGCTATTCGTGGATGGACAACTCGACGTGGTTTAGTATGTTCATCTGTTTATCATTTTTATTATTATCAACTTAAAGCCGCTAGTTGAATATACAAAGAAAGACTATTGTATACCTTTATACACATACTGACACAGATCCATGCATACAGCAACAGCCATGATCTGGTCGTTAAAAGCTGTCACACCGGCCATAAATTTCCATCTCTCGAGAAATTCCATTCCTTTTACCCCCAGATTATGGAACGAACTAGCACATAAAGCTGGTGAATCGTATGGACTTATAAATTTCCAAATGCACTCTCAGTTGTTTTTCTTTACCATGTGAAGTGTATGTATATATATATATATATATATATATATATATATATATATATATATATATATATATATATATATTATATATATATATTATATATATATATATATATATATATATATATATATATACATATATATATATATATATATATATATATATATATATATATATATATATATATATATATATATATATATATATATATATGCGTATTTTCTTTTGCTAACTTTTTATTATTTTTACTCTTGTCATAGTACTTCCTTGAAGGAGGTTATTTATTTATTAGTCTATTAATTTCTGATTATTTATCAGTTTATAATTCATTCGATTTTATCTTTAATTCGTTGTATATTCATATACTAGCGAAGCTACCTTGTTTCGAATAACAGCAATAATTATATGATAATGAAAGTTGCATCGTATCAAGAACCTTTCATCCCTTTAATTGTTATGGTTTTGTAATACCTGAACATGTAGAATTCGTTACGGGTAAGCTGCTGTGTTACACATAAAATGAAATGTAATTGATGCATATTGCGCTTTATATAGTAGGATAGCGTAGAGATCTTAAAAAGGGGTGCCATAATAAAAACCCTATTCTCTTCACCGTATTTAGTTTATGCCCCGGATGTCAGCAATATCTGTAATGATTCTTTGTATACTTCCACATTTCACATCATATATTTTTACAAAATTACTCTTACTAAGGAGAAACAAAACCTATTTGGAGTAATAGTTTTATTGTCTCCTTTTTTCTAGTAACTTAGGCAGCTATTTTGATAAATGCAGTCAGTGAAGATCATCACATCATGATTCCAAGTTTTGAAAATGACAGAATTTCATTATTGTTAACTTTGTTGTCATTGAAAAACATGCTTGAAGTAAGTGTTAGTGTTAGATAAAGGTTCCTATCTAAATTTTTCGTTTTCTTCTTTTCGCTGTCATTTTGGTAAACAGAGTAATGGAATGAAGGCAATTTTAGTAATCATTTTGAAAGTCTTTACTTCCGTCTCAATACTTAAATCAGAAGTACCTGAAATATTCATTTGTGTATGTGTTTGTGGTCGTATATTTGTTCGGGACAAGGTTGGAGTGTTAAGGGTTACTGTAACTTCCGATGAATTTGATTCCATTTAGTGATCAAAGGATTTCTTGACAACATAATTTCCCTTTCTTGCAAGGGTGTTTGTTAAAAGTTTAGACCTTTCAGTATATTGCAGTACTTATTAACTTGTTTATATCACATGTAAAAACTCAAGTTTGGTGAAGTGCTACTGCAATATTAAATGAAGTTTATAGTGTATTCGGATATGGTTTTAAATGGTAATCTTACATTAGTCAGAAATAGGTATCATATTTTATTTCTATTACTAACTTTTTGATAGCCTCTAAATGGGATGTATCACAGATTTGATTTTCAAATGTTAAATCATTGAACTTTTGGGAAAAATTGTATTTGACCTAACTGAATAAAAATATGCTTTTTTCAAATGGTATTACACTGTAGTTTTTCCTTTAAGTTTTTTTTATGTACGGGCCAAAATTATAATAATTTTGATCTCATTACAAACGATTGACTTTGACCAGAAAAGCAAATTAAATTACTTCCTGCTGAAAGACCTGGAAAAAAATCTAAATTACTTTCCGAAATACTAGAACAAACACTAACTGGCATACTAGCTGGAATACAAGCATATTTTTCGTCTAATGAGTTCGCAAGAAATAAATTACGGCCGATAGAAACTCGCTCTTGTATTCCGAACTGTCATTGTTAACAGAACTATTTGCAACTGTAATTTTTACGGACTTAATGAGTAATGTTTACTCGCATTAATTTGAGTCGTTTTTCCTTTGTAGTGTCCTGATGGAGGTTATTAATCTGGCTAATTGAAAGCTTCGTTTTTGCAGACTTAATAGGAAGGCTTTCATTATGGAATATCTCTGAATTTGCGTTATCGAAGCATTCCGTTTATACATAGTATGTATGTATGTATCTATCTGTATATATATATATATATATATATATATATATATATATATATATATATATATATATATACATATATATATATATATATATATATATATATATATATATATATATATATACTGTATATATATTGTGTGTCTATATATATGTATATATATATATATATATATATATATATATATATATATATATATATATATATATATATATTTATGTGTGTCCATATATATACTGTATATATATATGTATTTATATGTATATATGTATGTATATATATATTTATGTGTGTCCATATATATACTGTATATATATGTATTTATATGTATATA
This sequence comes from Palaemon carinicauda, assembly GCF_036898095.1. Lineage (NCBI taxonomy): Eukaryota > Metazoa > Arthropoda > Malacostraca > Decapoda > Palaemonidae > Palaemon > Palaemon carinicauda. Next base: position 49,252,632 of record NC_090746.1, read on the forward strand.
TGTATGTGTATATATATATATATATATATATATATATATTATGTTTGTGTCTATTTATATATGTATATATATATATATACATTTTATATATATTTATATATATATATATATATATATATATATATATATATATATATATATATACACACACACACACTCATACATACACACAAGCGCATATATATATATATATATATATATATATATATATATATATATATATACATGTATATATATACATAAACACACATACATATATGCATGTACGTGAATTAGTTGGGGGTAACTCATGCAGTTAATGTTTGAAATTCTTCCATTGAATTTTTATTTCAGTTTTGTAAATTTAGTAATGCCCCGTGTTCTTTCGGCATGAGCTGGAACACCATTAGTACTTAATAAAATATTATTTCATCCTTGTACTTTTCCTGAATCAGAGATTTTTGTAACTCCAAAACTGTTGCTGAGAAAAATGTGTGGAAAAAATCTCTAAACTTGAAGCGAGAATAGTTCATTAAGTCGGCAGAGTTCTTCTCATGGTCCTGACTGCCCTCCTGAAGACGTCACTCATATTGCCATATGATTTTGTCACTTTTGGGGACGTGCTATACTCACTGAAGGGTTTCTCAAAGAGAGTTTAGATATTTTTAAGATATCGTAGTTCCTTGGAAAATTCAATAAAAATATTCCCTTTTTTTTAATTAAAAAAATATTGTTTATCTTTCTGATATTTTAAAGTTTATTAAATTTCACATATGACTTCGACTGAGTTTTCAATTAAAAGCACTTTGTGTTGGAACCCAACAATTTCCTAATTTACGAGAGAATTTTTAAATTAATATTTCTCTCCTTAATTGAGTTTGTAAATAAGAAAACATCTTGTTCCGAACCGTCATTGTTAACAGGACAATTTCCGCCTGGGAATTTTACAGAGTTGATGAGAAATTTTTACTCACGGTAATGTAAGTACCTCCCGCCCCCCCTCATTTTTTGTGTTTCTTGGTGGGATATTAATCCAACTAATTGAAAGCTTCAACATTTAATGCCGTTCGTTATGAAATATCTCTAAATTGGCCTGGTCAAATGCTTTTGTTTTTTTTTATAAATATGTTTTTATTTGTGTTTTGCTTGTTTGTTTGACCATATCGTTATATTTTATAGCTTTTAATTCCCATATTATTTTATTTTTATATAATTAAGGGATGTTTTTAAAAAGATGACTAATAGGGATTATTTTTACATATGTCATGATCTATTTTATATACATGTATTTTAGAGATGTGCTTGCATTTTTTGTTCAGCCTCATCATTCCAACTGGTCTTGGTTAGGCAAGGACACTATAGATTCCTCTCCTCTCGGCCTTCTCATTTCATTAAGACCAGATCTCCTGAATTTGACATTGTTAAACATCGACGAAGGCCAAGGGTTGTGATGGTCTATTGGAAATGTCCCTGCCTGGCTACCTGCCGGACTTAGATTCGATCCGCTCTCAAACTCGATAGTTTCCTGTAGAGTCGATAACCTCGCCAATCTTTTGAGTGGTTTGCTGGAGCCCACAGGTCCACCTGCTGAGTCATCGGTAGCCATTACCTGTCCTTCCTTGGTCTTCGCATTGGTGGAGAGGGTCCTAGGGCGCTAATCATATGTATATATGGCCAGCCTCTTAGGCATTTTCCTGCTAGGTAGGGCATTTGTCACTGTCCCTTGCCTCTGCCCTTCATGATTGGATTTTAAACCTTTAAAGGGCTGCCGGTGTCATTAGCTCATCGAATCTTGTATCTTAAATGATTTATCTCGTCTAAGAATTCCCTTTCATCGTCCGTGACTGCGCGACTGAAGACTTTACTCACATATGCATATTTTCAGTCACTTTTATGCTCTTGGCATCGTGATTGACGCGTTGCTCAAATCGAGTTTAGATTTACGAAAGAAAATATCGAGGTGAAGCGGAAAATGGCAGGAAAAAAATCTCTCTCGTTTAGTCATGGGTCTTTTGAAGTTAATTTTCTTTTTGGATACGACGTAAAAGCTCATGGACTCCCTCCCCCCCCCTTTTTTTTTAAATAAAAGGAAATAAAAAGGGAGAGAGATTGTTCGGTGCTATTCCCTATTAAATATATATATATATATATATATATATATATATATATATATATATATATATATATATATATATGTGTGTGTGTGTGTGTGTGTGTGTGTGTATGTATATATATATATATATATATATATATATATATATATATATATATATATATATATATATATATATATATTCATACATGTGCTGTATATATTTGATTATATACATATATGCGTAAAACTCGCAGAAAATCGTGATACTTCGATAGAATAATGAATGAATCCTTACCGATTTCCTCTCACGACATCATCAAGGGGAACCTATTAGGGTTCATTCCGGGGTTTCAGTGTTGCCAACTATTCAGACCTTTTCCAATGTTTGCAGGGGTAGATGAACCTAAGATGAACAACATTTTAGTTGGCAACACTGATTTATGTCGTGTATAGTCATTCTTGATCAAAATAACCGTAGAATAAGTTATAATTATTTTCCTTTAACGTAATTTTGTGACCCTATGAAAATAATTTGTGTCGGACTAAGTTTGGGCTGGAATTTGCAGTTTTTAGAGTATTTCTCTCGAAATTGGCCAGTTCTGTAAAAGTAAATTTGACTCATTGGGCTGGTTAATCTACTACCTTTTAATCATAGTAATATTCTCCCGAAGTAGATGGTTTTCCTTATTGTGTAAGGTTCTGATCTATGTCTTTGAGGGCTTCCTAAATTCACGCAGTGGGACACGATTCTCTTCTTTGAACAGTTGAATATATATATATATATATATATATATATATATATATATATATATATATATATATATATATATATATATATATATATATATATATATATATGATATATATGGTAAACATAGGTTTTTATATATATATATATATATATATAGAGGTAAACATAGGTATATGTATATATTTACATACGTGTATATATTACGTGTATATTTTATAAGTATATCTATATTTATCTATCCATCTATATATATATATATATATATATATATGCGTGTCTGTATGTACATGCACACATTTGTTTATATATACTGTATCAATATATATATATATATATATATATATATATATATATATATATATGTATGTATGTATGTATGTATGTATGTGCATATACATATATAAATATGTGTTTATATATATATATATATATATATATATATATACATATATATATATTTATATATATACATACACACACACACACACACACACACATATATATATATATATATATATATATATATATATATATATATATATATATATATCCTGTGGATCAGGCAGCTTCAAGAGACCCAATATCGATCGAAGAGTGGGAATGGGGAGGGAGGGAGGGTGACATGGATTACTAAACTCAAACCCAGGTCCTGTATGCATTCAGCTTTGAATGATTTATATGGGAATGCGTAAGGTGTTTGAAATACAAACCGAAATGGGTTAGAACTATGATTATGGATTTTGAGAAAAGTTTCACTTTTGTAGCCGTATTATGCTCGCCTTTGATGAGATGGAAAGTTATAGGTCAGCATGAAAGCATTTGAAATAAAACGGACGGGTTTGGCATTGGTGGAAGAAATGGGTATCGAAATTACTAATTTTTATTAAATAAATTCTTACTATTCATTCTCATAACTTTATTCTTATGAGGCTTAGTATTTGGGGAGGTATTTTATCTCAAGTCCAATTAATGGTATATTTCTCGGCTCCTTCAAGGAATTCTTTTGAAAGGGTCTTAAAGCCTATTAATATTAACGGGTTCGTGGTGCCTGAGTATACATGAATGCGAAGCTGCATACATATCCGTGCATGAATTCATTAAAACCTTCCCTTCATGTTTTATTTAGCCAGTTCCCTATTCGTATTATTCATTTTCGTAACTCATGATTACTCATGGAGGTGAGCACTATGAAGTCTGGTGAATTTATAACCCAACTTAATAATTGGGGGAGGTTAAAAGCTTTTTTATTGTATTCAAATAGTATATAATATGAACTGATATTGAACCCCTGCATAATGCGTAATATATTTTGAAGGTTTTACAGCAATGAAAAAATCTAAAGCTCACATAAAGTAAAAAAAAAAAAAATATTCATGAAAATAATAGCTTTCGTAATCTATGTATAATAGAACAATAATAAAACATTAAGCATAGTTTAAAGTCCTTGATATTACGTTTTGTTTTGAACAGAAAAAGATTTTTAGTTTTATAATATTTAACATACAGGAGCACTTTTGCACAAATAGAAACTTTCCAAATTCCCCAATCCAATTTAAAATTTTACGGAAATTAAAATCTTTGTTAAAAAAGCGGAAAGAAAATTAGGCAGAATTTAGTTATTTCATTATGGTATAATAGTGTACAGTTTATGGCGATATTGGTAGCTCTAAATGTCGTAATTAATCTAGGAATGTGACAGAAATTGAAAGCATTCATAATAATGAATGTAACAGAACGTTTTGTAGAATTCAAATTCTTGTATAATCCGTAAAGTGAAGGGAAGTAAACTAGTGGAGTTTTACATTTTTGTTTCTGATAGACTCACTTTGATAAGATGGGATGTTATAAATTAAAATGAATGTTTGAAGGAATAAAATGGCTTGGCTTGGTATTTTATGAAATAAATTTTACATTGAATTTTCTACTAAACTTTTTTCATGTAAGAATATCTTTGCAAATATTAATTATTTGCGGATTATTTTCATTTTACAGTTATATTTCCTTGCCCCGTCAAATTATTCATTTGAAATGTCTTATATATTGTTAGTATTTACTGGCTTATTATTCCCGAGTATCTTTGAATGCATAGCTGCATATATTTGCGCGCATGAAATCATGAAAACTGTTCCCCTCTCATGTTTTATTCAGCCAGTTCCTCATTTGTGTCACCCTACGGTTCCTATTATCCATTTTCGTATCTCATGATTACTCGTGGAGGTGAGCGCTATGAAGTCTGCCTGTTGAGATACTACCGCTAGAGAATTATGGGGTCTTTTGACTGGCCAGACAGTACTACATTGGATCCTTCTCTCTGGTTACGGTTCAGTTTCCCTTTGCTTACACACAAATCGAATAGTCTGGCTTATTCTTTATATATTCCCCTCTGTCCTCATACACCTGACAACACTAAGATTAACGAACAATTCTTCTTCACCCCGGGGGGTTGCTGCACTGTAATTATTCAGTGGCCTCTTTCCTCTTGATAAGGGTAGAAGAGACGCTTTAGCTATGGTAAACAGCTCTTCTAGGAGTACACTCCAAAATTAAACTATTGATCTCTAGTCTTGGGTAGTGCCATAGCCTCTGTACCATGGTTTTCCACTGTCTTGGGTCAGAGTTCTCTTGCGTGAAGGTACACTCGGGCACACTATTCTATCTTATTTCTGTTCCTATTGTTTTGTTAGAGTTTTTATAGTTTATATTGGAGATATTTATTTTAATGTTGTTACTCTTCTTAAAATATTGTATTTTTCCTTGTTTCCTTTCCTTTCCCTGTTGGAGCCCCTGGGCTTGTAGCATTCTGCTTTTCTAACTAAGGTTGTAGCTTAGCAAAGAATAATAATAATAATCTATAACTTGACTTAATATTTGGCTGAGGTTGAAAGCTTTTTTGATTCGAAGTGATATATAAAATGCGCTGATTTTGAACCCTTGCATAATGCTTAACATATTTCGAAGGTTTTGCGGCATTGAAAACATTTTGAATTCTTTAGCGTAATAGAAATAGTTTTTCAAAATAAGAGCTTTTTTCCATACGTAGGCTAAATAAGTGTTGAGGGTAGATTTATAAAAGCTTCGCTATTCCGTTATATTTGAAAAAAAAAAGATACTACATTGGTGATAGATCCACAATATATAATATACTGGAACACTTTTGCAGTTTATAACTTTTCAAAATCCAGCCCAATTTAGATTTTTTGGAAACCACAAATTTTCACAATCAAAGCTTGTGAAGAAAGTTTTAGAAAATTTAATCATCATATTATGGGTAACATATATAGCCTTCAGTGTTCGTAAGTAATTGATAAATTTTCTGAAAATGAAAGTATTCATAATTTATAATGTAATAGAAAATTTTACAAAAATAAAATTCTTTCATAACCTACAATGTTAGGGAAAAAATTTGCAATATTTAAGACTTCTGAAAACCTGAATCTGAAACCAGAGGGAACAATATATTATAGGCAGACATGGATGTCACCTAATTAAGTTTGAATGTGGATTCTAAAATGCATACAGTCGTCTCTTGCTGGTCCTACATGGCGTCAGAGCATGAGAAGTGTCACTTGGATGAGCCAGTTGTTTTCTCCTTGTTATTCCTGGCGTATATTTTAACCACATTGATATCCCCTTTCTGAGTGGGGATACCTTAACATAGTGAAAGGGTTAGTGTATCGCCATTATCAGCACAGCTGTACTAGTCATGGGCACCCATACTAGGTTGGTTTGCTGTGAATGATCAGACATAAGTCTCCCACCATCACCAATTTATAGTGGCCAGCATGGTGATGAAAACTAGTCAAAGCCCAGACATGGTGAGGCTTTTGTACTACAGTGGACTAGAAATTTCTCCATTTGTTTTTGTATGTGACATCTCCCGGTGGAACCGTTCATACATTTGTTAATGGTCA
>NC_090746.1:49264367-49267829 GCF_036898095.1 Palaemon carinicauda
AATGTTATTTTGCTTCCGACATTGCGGAAACGAAAGATCATAAATGCACATACTGTATATACACCATAGAGACTAATTAACTCCAATGACCATCCATTTTCATAACAGGGAATAACATCCCAATCAAAATTATGACCTTCAATGATGATTGAAAATATATCTTACTGCTTCATCTCGCGCTGATGATTTTTCGAACCTCATAAAACATGTTTTGATTCAGTTTTATTGTTATCAATGGCGCTTTATGGTGACATAACAATGAGGACGCTGGTAATTGCTATCATCTTTTTTCTATAAGGTATAGAAAAAAATTAATTGAGCACAGATTGGTTTTATTATACTCGTGTTTTGCGCCATGCGCTTTTCCACTCCCGAAAGGTGGCCTGATAATTGAAGGCGTTACCATGGCGACGACGCCGTTTTTCCAAAAGCATCAGGACATACGAAACCTGCGCGCTCTCTGACTAATGTAGAAGGACATGATAAGACTGATGTTATATTTTAGGAGGAAGTGATGAAATAGGGAATAAGAAAATATCTTTCTTTTTAATCAATGCTAATCTTTTACTAACACCCGTTGTCTTTGTCATTATCATCACCGTAAATGTTAATCTCCCAAATACTGTTATCTTATTTTTCTGGTAAGAGGTTTCATATTTAAGGAACAGGTACGGAAAAAAAGAACGCTTATAAATGTCACTTGTTTGGATGAGATTAGAGTGACGCATTAGTACTTGGTCTCTCGTGCAAGACAAGAAAATCAAAATTAACCTCTGAACTATATCTCTCTTAAAACAATTACATAAAAGGATCATGTATAACACATACAAATCTCTCCGAATTTACTTGTTCGTCCTCAATGCACAGCCAGAAGACGCAGACGCAAAGACAGATAATTGAAAATTGCACGAAGGTGATTCTATTGCATCCACCCTTGAGATGGCCTCCCTGATTTTGACAATTGCTCGACCAACTGGGGGAGATTATAGAGAGTTTCGCGTTATAAATGTTTGGCGATGATCATTAGCAGATGTTATCATCCCCAGCCGGGAGTGTCTATTTTCGTCATCAAAGGGTCGAAACAACGCGTGAATTATAAGCTGGAGTTGGGCGATATCAAAGCGATGCCCAGTCTTTTGTGCTTTTCCCTCTCCGCTTGCACAAACGAGAAAACATAACTGGCATCTGTTTGGTGGTTTTATATATATATATATATATATATATATATATATATATATATATATATATATATATATATATATATTATGCATATACATATATAATGTGTGTGTATTTATGTATGTATACAAATATATATGACATGTATGAATATATTTGTAAATGCATATATATATATATATATATATATATATATATATATATATATATATATCTACATATATATTATATTATTTTTGTATATATGTACATATATATATTTATATGTTTATGTATATATATATATATATATATATATATATATATATATATATTTTCTGCGTATATATGAATATATACAATACATTAAATATATATATGTATAATTATGTACATATGTATATGTATATACAGTATATTTATACCTATCTATATATATGTATATGTATATATAATATATGTATATATATATATATATATATATATATATATATATATATATACATAAACATATAAATATATATATATATATATATATATATATATATATATATATATATACATATATATACATATATACAAAAATAATATAATATATATGTATATATATATATATATATATATATATATATATATATATATATATATATATATATATATATCTTAAACGCACATGGTCATTGTCATTAAGGGCAACGCCAGTTTGCGAGGACTGGTAAAGTAACATAACATCTAACTATGAATCATGAATACGAATTCGTGAAATCTCACGAAATGTATTTTTGGGACTTTGCTGCTAACACTGCGTTAAAGCAGCATTGCTCGTCATCCCAGACTCTCGTACAGGCGAGCAAGCATGCGCGCACGCACGCACGCACGCACGCACATTATAGGTTGATCGAATGCAAAATATGAATTTTTAGAATTCATGAACTTATTTAATTGAATTTCATATCTTTCATTTTAGACAAAAGATGGGGTATTCGGTAAATATCTGAAAGCTCAGGTTGATTTAGATTCACAAGTGCGAATATGATGATTACTTTGGTTGGTAAAATAGCGACTACGAATACGCAAAATCCGCAAAGTGCGCATGCTTGAAAATCGTGAAATGTGTTCCGGTGATTCCAGGTGTCTCAAAAAAGCACCGAAGGTCGTTTATTCCAAGCACTTTCAGTAAGAAAAAATGAATTCGCTAAATTTGCAAAATTCATTCGTTCCGGTGAAGCTTAATATTATGGCATATTTTGCACTGAGCCTCCGGGGTTCGCGGTGAGGGGGGGGGGGGGGGTGGAGAGGGGAAGGGCGGGGGTGTTTTGGGGATTGTGCCTGGTTGGAACATGTTGCGGCTAAGGGAAATTGAATTTAGCTGCAGATGATTCAATAGAAATCCCTCTTCCCCCCATTTAGTAGCGATAAGTTCCCCCTCCTCTCTCTCTCTCTCTCTCTCTCTCTCTCTCTCTCTCTCTCTCTCTCTCTCTCAAATATAGGATGATGAACCTTTCTTAAACTCCCACAATCTTTTATCTTTTGGGACAAAGAAAGCTATGATAATTTCTCTTTCTCTTTCACTCTTTCCCGTTATGAAACGCCTCTCTCTCTCTCTCTCTCTCTCTCTCTCTCTCTCTCTCTCTCTCTCTCTCTCTCTCTCTCTCTCTCTCTCTCAAATATAGGATGATGAACCTTTCTTAAACTCCCACAATCTTTTATCTTTTGGGACAAAGAAAGCTATGATAATTTCTTTCTCTCTTTTCCCGTTATGAAGCGTCTCTCTCTCTCTCTCTCTCTCTCTCTCTCTCTCTCTCTCTTTCTCTCTCAAATATATGATGATGAACCTTTCTTAAACCCCCATAGCCTTTTATGTTTTGGGAGAAAGCTATGATAATTTCTCTTTCTCTCTTTTCCCGTTATGAAGCGTCTCTCTCTCTCTCTCTCTCTCTCTCTCTCTCTCTCTCTCTCTCTCTCTCTCTCTCTCTCTCTCAAACTGAACCTCCATAACGTTTTTTTTGGTCACTTACTATGTGTTGAGAGAAAGAGAGAGAAAGTAAGCTATAATACTTTCTCTTTCTTTCCCGTCATGAATCGGCTCTCTCTCTCTCTCTCTCTCTCTCTCTCTCTCTCTCTCTCTCTCTCTCTCTCTCTCTCTCTCTCTCTCTCTCTCTCTATTGATTTTGAAATTTTCTTCAACCTCCCTAACTGTTTATTTTTTTCTCATCCATTATAAAGTGTCTGGACGGGGAAAAGAGAGATATTGTGGATTATGGTTTACCGTCTTTTATAAAGGAAACAGAGAGGGACAAGGAA
>NC_090746.1:49275829-49278329 GCF_036898095.1 Palaemon carinicauda
ACACCGCTCAAACCTTATAGTATCTATTGTTATCTGCAATTTCACCATTCTTCCGAGCTAGGGATTTGGGGTTTAGGCTAGCCTATATGTCTACATGCCAATCCTTAGTAGCCATTGCCTGGTCCTCCTGATCGTGCCTTAGCTTGAGCGACCTATAAATGTTTAAGTGGGTTTAGAATCAATGCCTCCTGATTTGTAATATTTTTTTTGAGCGTATGTGTGTGCTAGGGTTGTGGAATACGTTTGTTAATGTTTGCTTCAAGAGGAATCTCAATTAGACAAATGATGAATACGATATGGAAGTCAAGTAAGACGTCTATATACTTGAGACAAAAGCTCCAACATTGTATGCAATAATTGGGACGAAAGGATGAAACCCTTTCGTTCAATACTCAAATAAATGAATAATTTTGTTGCAATGGAAGTGAGTTTTAAGGGAGAAAATAAAGGCATATTTTTCAATTCTCTTTCTCTCTCTCTCTCTCTCTCTCTCTCTCTCTCTCTCTCTCTCTCTCTCTCCTCTCTCTCTCTCTCTCTCTCTCTCTCTCTCTCCAATTATTTTTACTGGAATAGCTTCGGGCAAATTAGGTCGTGTCCCGTTATGGGACTTGGCCTGCATAATCCGGTATGGAACTCATGTTTATATTACGCTGGCTCAGGACCCTCTCATTGCTGTACTGGACATGGCATGAATGTTTTCCTGCGTGCATATTAAGCAACCAAGCTCAAGCCTGGATCTTTTTAGTTTCATATACGTAATTGCCATTTCATTTCAAAGCTCACTTTGTATTTGATTCTCGACGAAATTGACGTATGATTGAACGAATGGCTAAAAAAATTTCGGGAATACAGAAGCTGGAATGTACTGTAGTTCCATATCAGATGATGAGATATCTTGACGAGGGTAAGGGTGTTTGTAGACGAGTTGTTTACATTTTTGGGGGGGCGTTTTTGTTGTTGTTTCGTTTGCTGGGGGTGTGTTTATCTGAATCTATTTGCTATCACTAAATTATAGAGTGCTAATCAATAAGATCCATTCTTGTTTACGGAGAGATAGATTCTTGTGATAAAGAGAAATTCCTTCAAAAATTTCCTAAATGATAATTCATTGTCTCCAGTAATATCACATTTTAGATCGTCTCTATTCATTTAGTAGTCTTTTAACTCTGTAGTAAATCAAGTTTAATTTCAGTTCGATTACAATACATTTCAATTAAACTTGTGCATTCATCTCTCTCTCTCTCTCTCTCTCTCTCTCTCTCTCTCTCTCCTCTCTCTCTCTCTCTCTCTCTCTCTCTCTCTCTCTCTCTCTCGTTAGTTTTAATTGAATATAGTCTTTTATTCTTTTCCCCTCATTTATTTTTATCATATCTTCACTCGTTTGCGTATCGTATTAATCATTTCGATATAATACCGGTTCTTATTAAATTTATCCCGTCACTTATTTTCTTTTGCTCTCTTCCATTCTTTACTTTGTGCAACTGATTCACCTTTTTTCCTTTGTTTTTTTTTCTTTTCTTTTTGTATACTACTTCAATAATTCTCTTGCTATTTTTTAGTTTCTTTTCAATTTTTCGATTTTCGGTATCCACATTTAAGTTTATTTAACATGAATTTCAAAAATACGTAAACATTTTGTTATTATTATTGATATTTTTCAGTACATATTTCATCTCAAATGATAGTATAAATAGAAAATTACAAGACCCCATCATGATATTATTATTATTATTATTATTATTATTATTTATTATTGTTGTTGTTGTTGTTGTTGTTGTTGTGTTGTTGTGTAATTATTTTTTTATTATTATTATTATCCTTATTGTTTTTATTATTATTATCATTATTATTATTTTTATTGTTATTATTGTTGCTATTATTATTATTATTATCATTATTATTATTTTTTGTATTCATCATTATTATTATAAAGCACGCTAATAGAATATCATTATTATTATTATTATTATTATTATTATTATTATTCATTAGAGTTCAGTAATCATCTAAAGAAGGAGTGTATACCCATATTATCAATACCATTTTCGTCTCTTTAAATATTGATGTATTCAACACCCCCCCCCCCCACACTCCACATCCCCCTCATTACTCATGGATATTTTGTGATGGTTTTGGATTTGTCCATTGAATTGGTTTTGGTTTATGTGGGCGGTTGTGTGATTACGGCTGACAATTTATGGCTATATCCTTCGCTACCCGGTATATTTCCCGTTCATAATTCGCAAATCCTTTGCGCGCACGAGCAGAGCTGGAAGGAAACACGCAACAACATACGCACACACACCGCATATGTATATATATATATATTATATATATATATATATATATATATATGTATATATATATATATATATATATATATACATATATATATATATGTATGTATTGTGTGTGCGCGCGCGCTTGTGTGTGTGTGTAAGAAAAATAAATGGACTTGTCCAGGATATATAATGAAAAAGACAGATAATAGATGGTCATT
>NC_090746.1:49285829-49303329 GCF_036898095.1 Palaemon carinicauda
TGTGTGTGTGTGTTTATTAAATATATACATACCTTCCTACAATCACATTTATGTTTCTGTGTGTATGTATATGCATGTATATACTACATGTATTGAAGAGCGAAGATAATTGGGACACCAAAAAATTATAGATGAGAATTCGAGTCATCCTCGAAATATTAGTAGTATTATTACTAATACTTGAATCATCTCTCTCTCTCTCTCTCTCTCTCTCTCTCTCTCTCTCTCTCTCTCTCTCTCTCTCTCTCTCTCTCAAACCTTGCTAGACCATCTGATATTTCACCAAATGAAAAGGCAATACGACAAAAGAAAACATTAAATTGGTGCTTCTGTGTAGGAGATATAATCCTATTACGTTTACAAATTACACTTTTGAAAGAAGAAATCCTCTTACATATCTTTTTCATTGATGCTGGAGAGGTACTGAGGCGAGCATGGTTGCCCCAAATCGATCTCTTTCACTGCATGGGAAGTTTTCATTATTGAGGAAACGTCCTTTTGAAATGTTGAATGTGAAATGAGTTAGGAAATATCCCGTGTATAATAAAGAGTAAGTCTCTCTCTCTCTCTCTCTCTCTCTCTCTCTCTCTCTCTCTCTCTCTCTCTCTCTCTTTTATATATATATATATATATATATATATATATATATATATATATATATATATATATATATATATATATATATATATATATATTTTCCGGTCACGCTGAGCTTTCCCCGTTCTTCGGGTAGATGCGAGTAAGTAGCCATACCCTGGTGAGAGGGGGGATGTGTGTGTGCAAATCTAATTATTAAGCCGTCCTTTTTGACGGGTCGCGTACACTAGGAGAAGATCGGTGCAATTCTCTCTCTCTCTCTCTCTCTCTCTCTCTCTCTCTCTCTCTCTCTCTCTCTCTCTCTCTCTCTCATATTTTGAAGCATTTCTTTTCCCTGTTTTAATTTGGGAGAAAATTAAAGTCCCCGAGGCTTAATGGGACAGATAATGAAGGAATGACATCGAATCACCTCTTTCTACTCATTAGTGCCAGCAGGGTCGGCATATAGGAAGTTATTCTGTGAGTTTTTTTTTTTTTTTTTCACAGTAGAATCACTAATGTATTTGTTTTATTCCTTGTATTTTGTTTTATTTCGAAATGGGCCAGGTCAGTTGGGAAGAATTGCAGAATCTTGTTGCTTGAAATTTGGTAATTTTGTTTTTAACTCATTAATTTTACTCGATTAATTTTCGTCGTGTCGTAGTAGCTTCTTATCTTGAGCATACTGGTTGTTTTATGTGTAATATGGCCATTATCATTCCTTTTTTTTTTGCGCTACTTTAGATACCTGTATGTTTTTTTCCTTTTCTTAGTGGGGATACTTTAGTGTGGTGAAAGGGTTTGCGTATTGCCATGATCAGAAAAAACTGTACTAGTTAGAGCCACCCATACTAGTCGGTTTACTTTGAGCGATCAGGCTAGAATCTCCCACCATCGCCAATCTGCAGTGGCCAGTGGGTTAATGAAAATTGAACAAATTGCAGACATGTATAAAAACATATCTAAGGCATCTGTCGTGCAATGGACTAGAAACAGGTGTATTTTTTGTTGGTGTTGTCTATATTTCTTAGGTTTCTTTCATTACATTTACTCGTTAATTACCACCAACTTTATCTTAGCATTCATTGATATACATTTCATTAAGTCAGCGTTCAGGGGATTATTTAAACCTTCATAACCATACACCCTTTATCTGCAATACAATATATAGTCAGGATATTACTCAATCATTTTGGAGGTTCATCATTAATTGAAAGGTAAATGTCGACAGATCCGGTGAGAATAATTTAAGCTATGGATTGGCAGAATATCCTCTTTCAGAGTTAGTCCTTTCCAACAGTTAGGTTTAATTTATAAAGAAATTACGTAAGTAAAGTAATTCTTCCTTATCTATTATAAAAACCACATATCTGTGCGTTACATATTGATTGCAGAATACACTGATATGCATTTATTTGCATTTATTTTGTTAATAGTCAAACGAAAAGGTCCCTTATTTCATTTTTTTAAATTTTCACCAGTAATCTGCATTGCACGTGACGTATTGCATTTTAAATTGCATTCCTTTTCGATTTCATACACATTCCAGTCCCTGTACGTTAAGTTTTAACTTTGTTTTTATTTTGTGTGTGCATGTGATTCTGAATGCGCGTGTTTGAGACTGAATCTGGCTGGTTGTGTTTGCGCGATTGTGTATGTAAATAAGAATTAGTGCGTGAGATTGATTTTTTTTTTTTTTTTTTTTTTTTTTTAGTGTCAATAAGAGTGTGAAGCGAATATTCATTTCTGCTTCCCCACTCGAACCCGGACTTTGATTTATTGCTTTTGGATATCCGATATTTTGAAATAATGCTCGTTAAGAGCCTCCGTTTATTTATGGATATTGAAGTGTTCTCCAGTCCTTCCTAATAAAAGATGGCGTTATTTCTCCTTCTCCGTTTTTGTTTTTGTTATGAGGTTAGTCATACAGATGAGAGTGGAACCTGAACAAGAGAGATGACATACAATGGTATAAACGTATTTTCCAGGCCTGTGTTGATTGCTTATTGATGATTGCCAGATGTAATGGCGTACGGTATGGGTACCGGTGAATATATTGAGACGTATAGATTTTTTCTACTATTTGTGGAGTTTGAAGATGACGATCTTTCCTCTTTCTTGAGTTACTGGCTAGATGTCTCTTACTTTTCTTTTTGTTAGCAACCATGTATCTAGAGAAAAACTTGCTTACCTACTATTATTATAATGATAATAATAGTAATGCATTTTTTAATCCAAGTGTCTGGTATTTGTATTGAATTTCACATTTGATATTTTACTAGTATCAAGTAATATGGTCTAACTTAACAGCCAGTTCATTATATATATATATATATATATATATATATATATATATATATATATATATATATATATATATATATATATATACAGTATATCCTATCTCAATCTCTATTTTTTCCATTTTATTCATATTTTTTCATGTAGTGTTATGGTGAAAGTTATGTATTTGTTTTTAATTTTTTTTTGATATTTGTATTAGATATTTATTATATATGGTTTTATGATATATAATAGGTTATGATTATATATATATTATATATATATATATATATATATATATATATATAATGAATCAATTATTAGTGACCTATTTTAAAAGTTAACGGTAGCATATATTTTGAGCATTTATGCGAGGGTAATACTCTTTTTTATTTCAACATTCTGAACAAAAAATTATTTATTGTCAAATATAAAAAAAACTTATATTTCAAATCGAATTGATGTTGAAATAGGAAAGCAGATTAAGAGAAGCAAAAGCCTATTAGCAGAGAACACTGATAGTGAGTAATGGCTAGAAATATTGAAACTCTCTCTCTCTCTCTCTCTCTCTCTCTCTCTCTGTATATAGATTTATGTGTGTGTGTATATAGACACACACACACACACACACACACACACATATATATATATATATATATATATATATATATATATATACATATAGATGTATGTGTGTGCATGTTTTCGTATAAGCCTGCATACATAGAAAATGTATTTCACGGGTGACATGTTATCTTTAAAAAAAAAAAAAACAGTTTAAAGAGACCCAACATAGCTAGGTGATACATATCACTGCATGTGCGTATATACATCTGTTCTCTCACATCTGATGCCAAAGGTTCACTGTAGCGTCATGTTGAAACATTGTTTTCTGGACTTGAGATTTTATGCTTACCATTTTGTCCTATACTTCTTAGCTGTCCATCTCTCACTTTACCTGTTATTATGTTCTCTTGGAAAAAAAAGTAAATAACTCGGACTAATTTATGTGATCGTTGGTCTGATCAAGTAATTTATATAACAAACCATTGATAACTAATAAATGCCTTCGTCAAAAGATTTTGCTGAGTGTTTGTATTCACCCTCGTGACTGTTTCTTATATTATTTTTTTTTTTTTTTTTTGTGAGGAACTTTACACAAAAACTGGTGTACCAATTCTGACCAAATTTGGTAGTCATGTTGGATATGGCCCAAAAATGAATCTGTAACAGTTTGGAAAACGTATATCAAAGTACAACTATGCAGCAGTATTTTGAAAATACGCGCATTTAAGTAAATTGTAAATCTTTTGTTAGTTTATTTTTTGTTTGTGTACAACATTGCGCAAAACAACCGAACCAATCTTAACTAAACTTGGCGGACATTTGAGGTATGCCCAATGACAAAGCCATTAGATTTTGAAGATAATGCATCGAAGTACAGGTAGTCAGAAGAAATAAGAGAAAAATAAGATTGCTTAGTGCGGCAAAAGCATGCTCTCTACTGAGTGCCCCCTTGTTTTAATAGTATTAATGGGATTCCGTGTATATACAACCTATACTATTCCCTGCAGCTAAATAAGACTCCATTTTTATTTAAATAAACAAGTGTAATCTCATATATAACGCACATTGCGCTCCCCTTCGCAAACAAATAGACAGGACTTACGTATGGACTAATGCACACGTGGTTCCTTTTGGCTCCAAAATGTAATGCATATGCATGGCGTAAATACATACGATTTAGTAAAGCTAATACATTGAACGATCCCTCATTGTTACGTCCAGTTGTAGCCTCCCCCTTCCTCTCTCCTCTCCCCCTTCACCAGTGCCCGTAAATCCCTCAATTAAATGGATCCCTACCATTGTAAAATAAAGGGTCTTTGATGCATCGGAAAGGAATCTGATCCTCTTTTTGCCTTCTAAAACCTGCGATTTGATGGGGAAGGTTTATAACTCCCCCCCCCCCCCTTAGCAAGGTGGTAGTGGGGTCAAGGGGGGAAGGGAGGGGTTTTGAAGAGAACCGATAGGGTAAAAAAAAATAATGATGCTAAGGCAGACTTAAATTCCAATTGCATGTGCGTGTACATGCAAGAGAGAGAGAGAGAGAGAGAGAGAGAGAGAGAGAGAGAGAGAGAGAGAGAGAGAGAGAGAGAGAGAGAGAGAGAACAATTACATGGGATTATTTGCACTTTTGATAAGATGGCAGAATATTTTTCTTTGAAAGGTGATTAGTAAGTAATATTTTAAGACGATAATAAAGGAGAAGACTTTCTTGGAATAAATGTTTTTTTCTTTCTTTTTTTACATTTGCAGTTAAACAAATGAATATAAGTTTATGGAGAAAGGCTAATTGAGAAGGATAATGACATTTAAAAGCAAATAACCTCGTCAAAAGCAACTTTTGATATTGTACAAAAGAAGGATAGAAGTATGTGTTTCATTAATTATTCTAAGATAGTAACAACTCAGCGATAGGTGTTGGTTTCCTAATTGGAAATTGAAATTTTGTGTAGCATGAATGTGGATCGATTTGTTTATAGGATTCGCAAGTAGCCACTTATGAAAAATGTGAATAGAAATATGCCAGTTCCCATAAACCGAAGGATGGAGTTATTGGAGTTGTACGAGTGGTTCGAATTATTGCTCGATTTTATCTTTTTTATTTCTCCATCGCTCTTTTCCACCACTTCCTCCTAATCTCTTCGAGACGGACTCCGTTGAATAAGTTCTGGGGATGATGCCGACGTCATTTAGTTTATAGGATTATTACCTTATTACCAAAAAGACCCATTTTATTGCCCTCTACTTAACATCTTTCTCCCCTACTTCTCATCTTTGCCAAACCTTTAACCAACTTTTACCTCTTATTGTAACTGTAGGAATTCTCATCTTAGAGGTTTAAAGGTCGCTCATGAATGGCAGAGGCAAGGGACAGTGACATTGCCCTATAAAGCAAGACAATGTCCTAGAGATTGACCATATATAGATATGATCAGCACCCAAGCCCCCCTCCACCCAAGCTAGGACCAAGAAGGCCAGGCAATGGATGATGATGACGCAGCAGATAGATCTACAGGCTCCCCCAAATCCCACATCCATAGCTCACAAGGATGGGAAGTTTGCAGAGACCAAAGGAACAAACGAGTTACAGCGGGACTCGAGCCCCAGTCTGGCGTTCACGAGTGCGGGACGTTACCATATCGGCCACCACAACCCACCTTTTCGTCGAATGGCCTCCAAGGTCCCAGTGCTTGTCCATATACCCCAAATTCTATAAAGTTAATCCCCGCCGATGCCCATAGCTATTGTGACATCAGTTTGCAAAAGTGAGTATGCCATGAAAATATTTAAGCAAAATAATTATAGAATAGAAACTGTAAAACAAGTTTGTTTTTGTCGGTAGAAAGAGCAGTACCTTTATATTGAAAAAGAAGCAACTACTTTACTGTGGACCTTGGTCTTTTCAAGGAGCAATAAATACAGATTTCTTCCTTTCATTTGTCTTTGAGGTAGCCATTTGTCTTCACAAGGCCTGAGTGGAAACCGAACTAGGAGATAGCGTTAGGGCTTCAGGCTTTATTTTTTCTTATTTTTGGGAAGGGGATAATAATAATAATAATAATAATAATAATAATAATAATAATAATAATAATTATAATAATAATAATAATAATAATAATAATAATAATAATAATAATAATAATAATAATAATAGTTTTTGTTATTTGGTAACCTAAAAGTGACTGATTTACCGATCTTGAGATGTGAAATAAAAATTAACGAAATGAGAGAGAGAGAGAGAGAGAGAGAGAGAGAGAGAGAGAGAGAGAGAGAGAGAGAGAGAGAGAGAGAGAGTTTGCTATTTATTTAAACCTTGGACACAGCCAAAGTACATATGAATAGTTGGTACTTTTTCAACATCATGGGAAAGCAAAACAAAATTTAATCTTACAAAAAAGGTCTTGTATATTTGAAGGAAAACCGAGAAAAGCCGTCATTAGGTGTATATGTGTGGGAAAATTTTTTTGTTTTTTGTTTATAGAAAATAAACTTGAATAAGAGTTATTTTTTCTTTTGTTTTATATTTTTCATGTTTTATTCACGCCTCTGATGAATTAGATAAGTCTGATGGCATTTGTAGACTGAAAGAAAGCCTTTGATAGTGTACACCGCCCAATCTTGTGGAAAGTTCTGCGTTATTATGGAGTTCTGCTTATAAACGTAAATTTGATTGAGTCTACATGAGCATAGCAATTGCAAAGTTAATGTTAGCGGAGGCCTATCAAATTAATTTCCAGTGAACAGCGGAGTACCCCAAGGGAATTTGTTATCACCTATGTTTTTTATCCTCCACATTGATTCTGTAATGCAAAGGACTGTTAGGGATTGTGGATTGGACTGGATTGGTAATAGGAAATTAGTTTACCTAGTTCACCAAACGTTCAGCTAGGCTCCACAAAGCACTAGAAGAGTTGGAGGACCCAGGCCTACATGGCTGAGGACTATGAAGTGCGAAGTAGATAATGATAAATGGAGAAGTATTGAAATAAAAGATAGAGATGATTGGCGAAATCTAACCGAGGCCCTTTGCGTCAATAGGCGTAGGAGGAGATGATGATGACAGTATGCTGCTGGCGCAGTCCTTATTTGCAGAACACCACAGGACTTGTAATGCTTGCTTACCATAGGAGGCTCACCAAACTTATAACTGGGCTCCAGAAGGCACTGAAAGAGTTGGAAGACCTAGCCCTTTATGACTGAGGACTATGAAGCACGAAGTATGATATGATGACTGGCGAAATCTTTGCGTCAATGATGAATGGTTTAGTAATATTTCTGTTGGGTTTTTAGTTTTTTGCATTTGTTGTGGCAAGAGATTCAGTAAGTTGGAACATTAGTCATATATGATTACATTTTATCAACAAACATAGCCCCCCCCCCTCTCTCTCTCTCTCTCTCTCTCTCTCTCTCTCTCTCTCTCTGCAACATAGATAAGATGAACACTTTCTATGTAATAAGCTAGATATATTTTGAATGGCACGCATCCTAAGCGAATAGGATTAAGAGAGAGAGAGAGAGAGAGAGAGAGAGAGAGAGAGAGAGAGAGAGAGAGAGAGAGCTTTCGTTTGATATCGCACTAGGCAATATTGACTCGTGATAGCATTTGGGCCGAGAAAGTTATGGCCTGGGTTTCGGATGACGTTGGGAATATTATGGTGGACATTTTCATTCCGCTTCACTTCGGGAAGTTTACGTTTTATAAGCATTTCGTAGGCGTACGATTTTATAGGCTTTTTCCTTTTCAAACGTTACACCTAGGGAGCATTCTCCTATGAAACATTTCATATAGTAAATATTTCCACTTAATAAGCATTCAAATATCATAGATATTAATCGTACTAAATGGTCAAAAATAACTTTACCTCTTGATAAACATTTTCACTTTACGAATATTAGTCATCGTTACTATTTTCATATCGTTTATTTAATTTAGATTATATTTACTTATAACTGTATGGGAGTTGTAATGATATGTCTTATTTTTTATAATATAGTTGAATACAACCAAGTCATTTCATAAGATGATAATGTATGCAATACGATATTATGTTGTGGAAGGAATCTGATCAGTTTATCAAACTCAAATGACCGTACTTGATTATAATTATTTTCTTATTCGTATGTATATATATCCGGGTCATCAGCGGTTGTTGAGTTGCCATATCTGAGTCATCAACAGTTGTTGTGGTGCCATATCTGAGTCATCGGCAGTTATTGTGGTGCCATATCGGAGTCATCGGCAGAGTTGTGTTGCTATATTTGAGTCATCAGCGGTTGTTGTGTTGCCATATCCGAGTCATCAGCGGTTGTTGTATTGCCATAGCTGATTCATCAGCGGTTGTTGCGTTTCTATATTCTACTCATAAGCAGTTGTTGTGTTGCCATGTAATTGTCATCAGCGGTTGTTGTATTGTTATATCCGAGTCTTTAGCTGTTGGTGGGTTGCCATATCTGAGTCATCACCAGTTTTTGTGTTACCATATCTGAGTCATCGGCAGTTGTGGTGTTGTCATATCCGAGCCACTAGCAGTTGCTGTGTTGCCAAATCCAAGTCATTATAGGTTGTTGTGTTGCCATATCCTAGTCATCAGCAGTTGTTATGTTGCCATACGGTTGTCATCAGCATTTGTTGTATTGCCATACTGTAGTTATCAGCAGTTGTCGTGTTGCAATATCTGAGTCATCAGCAGTTGTTCTGTTGAAATATCTGAGTCATCACCGGTTGTTGTATTGTCATATCCGAGTCATAAGTTGTTACTGTGTTACCATATCCAAGTCATCAGCGGTAGTTGCATTGTCATATTTGAATTATCAGCGGTTAATGAGTTGCAATATCTTAGTCATCAGTGGTGGTTGTGTTACCATATCTGATGACCTATTATAAAATTCCGCTCAAGCTCGAAAGTTTCTTGAATTGTCTGTAACCTCACCATCCTTGTGAACTAAGGATGGGGTTTAGGGGGAGCTTATACTATGGGTCTATCTGCTGAGTCATCAGCAGCCATTGCCTGGCCCTCTCTGGTCCTAGCTTGGTTGGAGAGAGGGCTTGGGCGCTGATCATTTAGGTAGTAGATTGGCCAGAGCACCAGCCACCCGTTGAGATACTACCGCTAGCGAGTTATTGGGTCTTATGACTGGCCAGACAGTATTACATTGGATCCTTCTCTCTGGTTACGATTCATTTTCCCTTTGCCTACATACACACACCGAATAGTCTGGCCTATTCTTTACATATTCTCTTCTATCCTCATACACCGGACAACACTGAGATTACCACACAATTATTCTTCACCCAAGCGGTTACTGCACTGCAATTGTTCAGTGGCCTCTCTCCTCTTGGTAAGGGTAAAAGGGACTCTTTAGCTATGGTAAGCAGCTATTCTAGGAGGACACTCCAAAATCAAACCATTGTTCTTTAGTCTTGGGTAGTGAGAAAGTCTCACAAGATTTTCGGTGATCAATGTATTCTGAAGAAGTGTTTTAATTCTTTCATTCTACCTTGTTTTGAGTATTGTTCTCCTGTCTGGTGTTCAGTTGCTGATTCTCATCTTAATTTGTTGGACAGAAACTTACGGTCTATTAAATTTCTTATTCCTGATCTAGATATTAATCTTTGGCACCGTCGTTCAATTAGTTCATTATGCATGTTACATAAGATTTTTCAAACTCTGACCATCCTTTACATTCAGATCTCCCTGGACAATTCTATCTTGTTCGTATTACTAGGCAGGCAGTTAATTCTAATAGCCAGGCCTTCTCCATCATGAGGCTCAATACTACATAGTATTCTAGAAGTTTTATTCCTGCTGTTACCAAGTTGCGGAATGATCTTCCTAATCGGGTAGTTGAATCAGTAGAACTTCAAAAGTTCAAAGTTGGAGCAAATGTTTTTATGTTGACCAGGCTGGCATGAGTCTTTTTATTGTTTATATATGACATATCTGTTTTAGACGTTGTTAATAGTTTATATAGGACATATCTGTTTTGACGCTGTTACTGTTTTTAGAATGATATATTGTTAATTTATTCTCATCACTTATTTATTTCCTTATTTCCTTTCCTCACCGGGCTATTTTTCCCTGTTGGAGCCCTTGGGCTCATAGCTTCTTGCTTTTCCAACTAGGGTAGTAACTTGGCCAGTAATAATAATAATAATAATAATAATAATAATAATAATAATAATAATAATAATAATAATAGTGCCATAGCCTCTGTACCATGGTCTTCCACTGTCTTGGGTTAGAGTTCTCTTGCTTGAGGGTACACTCGTGCACACTATTCTATCTTATTTCTCTACCTCTTGTTTTGTTAAAGCTTTTATATTTTATATAGGAGATATATATTTTAATGTTACTGTTTTTAATATTTTATTTTCCCGGTTTCCTTTCCTCACTGGGCTATTTTCCCTGTTGGAGCCCTTGGGCCTATAGCATCCTGCTTTTCCAATTAGAGTTGCAGCTTATGAAGTAATGATAATAATAATGATAATAATATATGGTCAGTCTCTAGAGCAATGTCGTACTAGATAGAGCATTGTCACTGTGCCTTGCCTCTGCCATTCATGAGCGACCTTTATACACCAAAATACCATACAGGCAATGTTGGAGTACCCGATAATTCGAATATTATTAAATGTTGTTGGTCGAGTGTTTAATCTTTTTAAGTCTGAAATGGCTTTTATCTCTAAAATGTTGCTAATCTGGCCAGACGATACAAGAAACGTTGTCCCTTGCTCTTCCAAATCCTCAGAGAAAGAGTTCTAAACACATCCGGAAGCTGTTTCTTCCAATATTTGAGTTGGGAAGATTTCTCTGTTTGACCTGGCAGGTGAAACCGAAGTTTTTTATTATTATTTCTTTGGAGAGTATGATGCTGGCAAAAACTGTTCTTCTTTAAGGATAGTTATATCTTGAAGGAGCTGTTGGTCATTTGTAAGAAACACTGAGTAAAATTATTGTTGTTATTGCTTTTGTTTTACATGAAAATTAGTAAATACGGTGGTATTCACTCGCTTAGTGGCTATTTTTTAAGTTATCAATATGAATTTTGCTCCAATGGTGTCATATAGTGATTTGGTAATTTTTGTGATAAAGTATATTTTTAGACTTTTAGGGTTTTTATAATTAAGAAAGAACCGACACATTCTTCAGTAGCTTCTCCATGATGGCAGCAATTATATCGCTGCTAAAATTTAAAATATATGGAGTGTGGGACAGAGGTAGATGGAGAACGCTAGCCAGAAACATCGTCCCCACATGAAAGTGGGAAAGGATGCAGCCAAAGAAGAAGAATAATGTACATTTTACTCTTGTATGGCCATTAGTAAAATCACACCTATGAATTATCAACATGCAAACAAGCGAAAAAGGAATCATTTGCCTATTCAAATATATTATAATAAAATATCAATAACACAAAATTCTAATAACAAATAGGCGTCAGAATGAAATATTATTTAAAAAAAAAAAAACGTTATCTGAAGAGCGAGTGTGTATATAAATGTATTATGTTAAGTCTTGAAATAGCCACAAAATTAAGCTGAGTATTTTCATATCGCTGTCGAGTTCATTGTTGCTAGTCTGCTGAATACGCAATTCTTCAGTTTTTGTAACAATGGCATATTGGTACATTACATCAAGATTTTGGGCAATAAAATGGGATTGCGGTTTTATTGCTCACACCAAATTATTAGTTGCATTGTTTGTATTGCAAAGGAAATTCTGTTTGTATATGCACATAGATGTTCATACATGTTTCTGTATATATATATATATATATATATATATATATATATATATATATATATATATATATACTGTATATATATCTATATCTATATATGTATATATATATATATATATATATATATATATATATCTATCTATCTATATATATATATATATATATATATATATATATATATATACAGTATATACATATGTATGTATGTATTTATGTATGTACTGTATATGTATTTATTTATTTCGCTTCAATTTCCACCATAGATTGATATACTGTATAAATAGCTAGATAGATAGGTAAATATATATATATATATATATATATATATATATATATATATATATATATATATATATATATATACATATATATATATATATATATATATATATATATATATATGTGTGTATATATGTAGTATTATGATGAATGTATTTACTGATGTATGTATGTATACGAATTTAAATGGTAGGAAATGTGTCCATATCAACGTTTTTTGACAAAAGAAAGTAGGGTGAGTGAAGGAAAAACTAACTTTGTCTGAAATATCAATAATTTTTCATCCTTTTTTCAACCTTGGCCTCAAAAAGTGTTGATTATATTACAATGACAAAAGTCTACCAATACCTCAAATGAACATTTTATTCTAGATAACCAGGATTTAAACATTTCAGAGATGATGAGGAAGGTATGCATTTGTAACTAGAAAAGGATTTGAATATATTCGTATATTATGCGTTTATTTACACTAGTTTACAGTTTTTCTGCTAAAGTTTTACAAATACAGTCGAAAGTGACTATCTGTAGATGATAGATATCTTTATCTGTGACTGGAAATTAATGTGTATCGGTTCTTTACACCTATGTTTGTCTATAAACCCTTTGCTTGATTTCGTAGTCGTATCAAAATGCTGTGTGTAAATGTAAATTTTTTTTGGATTGTACATCAAACATTTCATGTTTTCCATGTAAAACTGATGTAGATCCACTGAGAGCATGTCCTACCACTACACACAGTTTAAACCCATAATCGATGTGATAGGATTTCCTAAGTTTTGAAAGACTAAACCCGTAACACATGCATGATACATACATACATACATACATACACGCACTCGCACACACACACACACACACACACACATATATATATATATATATATATACACGCCCTCTCTGAGTGGGAATACCTCAATGTGGTGAAAAGGTATATGTATCACCAAAATCAGAAAAGCTGCACTATTCAGGAACACCCATATTAGATTATTATTTTTTTTTTTTTTTTTGGGGGGGGGGGGGCGCCAGACAGAAGTCTCCCGCCATTACCAATCCGCAACGGCCAGCGTTTTGATGGCCAAACCCCAGACAGGAATAAAGACATGTTTGAGGGCTAGAAACGGCTGCATTTGTTGTTGTTGTATTGTATATAAGGTTTATATTAGTGTTTAAATTGTGCATTTCAAGTAAAATTAGGTTGGTGTCCAGATGATAATGTTAAGAGTTTGTTTGCTCTTAACATTTATTGCCTCCTGACCTAAGAATTAGCAATATGGTCTAAGTTCCATATAATCGATTAATTCATAGCGTCTTGTAAATCTGCCCTTCAAAATTATCTACTGCAAGTTTCTGTGAACTAATGTTTAAAGATGAAACTGAAAAATAGGGACAATTTTAAACAAACTACCCCCCCCACTTATATATATATATATATATATATATATATATATATATATATATATATATATATATATATATATATATATATATACTTGGAAGAATAAACCTTAATGGAATCCATGAAGTTTATATCACCTTGACGTGGAACATCTTTCCATATCAAGTTGCTAGGATAAGTCATAAGTCTCACGGAACTTGGAAATGGGTGTCATTATCTAGGCATGAACATGAAGCGATATCAATGTATGTAAAAAGAATAAAGAGGAGAACTACACAACTCGAGCATTAGAATATGAGAATATATACAAAAACACAAGAATTGAAGACTACAATTTTTACATGACTATAAAAAATAGGAATAATGTCGGACTACAGTATTTACATAAGCTGGACTGTATTAAACAAATAATTTAAAAATGGTGTAGCTTCACCGGAGGAAGAGATAAACCCATCAGTTTTAGTGGTTCTTATTTTAGCGATGCCGTGTGCGCCTGCAATTTTATTGAAGGGTTGAAAGAGAGCTTAATTGAAGTGTTTACACCCGACGTTTGATAAAAGTCACCTTTGATATCGAGCACTCTGTCTTTCATCTCAATTCTAACAAATACAATATTTTTTCTTTGGTGATATGTTTGTTTAGTCGGTGGATTATATTTATGCAGTATATGCGATTTGTTTACACGTCTACGAGAATATTTGTATATATATATATATATATATATATATATATATATATGTATAGATATATATGTATATATATATATATATATATATATATATATATATATAGCTAAGCTACAACTCTAGTTGGGAAAACACGATTCAATAAGCCCATGGGCACCAACAGGGTAAAATAGCTGTGAAGAAATGAAATAAGGAAATAAACTACATGAGAAGTGATTAACAGTTAGAATAAATATTTTAAGAACAGTAACAACGTTAAAATGAATCTTTCATATATAAAATATTAAAACCAAAGAGAAATAAGGCAGTGGAAGACCATGGTACAGAGGCTATGTTACTACCCAAGATTTGAGAGCAATGGTTTGATTTTGGAGTGCCCTTTCCATGCAAGAGCTGTTTACCATAACTAAAGAGTCTCTTCTACCCTTACTAAGACCAAAGTAGCCACTGAGCAATTACAATGCAGTAGTTAACCCATTAAGCGAAGAAGAATTGTTTGGTAAATTCAGTGTTGTCAGGTGATGAATACAGAGGAGAATGTGGAAAGAATAGGCCAGACTATTTGGTGTATGTATAGGCAAAGGAAAAATGAGCCATAACCAGAGAGAAAGATCCAATGTAGTACTGTCTGGCCAGTTAAGTACCCAATAACTCTTTAGCGATAGTACCTCAACGTGTGGCTGGTGCCTTGGACAACCTACTACCTCTCTCTCTCTCTCTCGTAATCCTATTCGTTTAGGATGTATGCCATTCAATATATATATATATATATATATATATATATATATATATATATATATATATATATAGATAGATAGATAGATATATATATATATATATAACGAAATTTCAACTAAAAACAATTACCTTAGCGATGGCAACGTATTTCCTACAGGAATTCTCTTATTTACTTAGTTTCTTCAGGTTCTCCAGCAGCATGGAGATATTTGAATCAACAAATAACGAGCAATATAAAATAGCTAGAAAGTCATCGCGTTTGGTCACCCACAATGTATTTTATTTATGAGAATAGATTAGATTAGTCGCACAGAAGATGAAATACTCCGCAAATAACGTATGAATCATACTCATTCCAAAACTTCCCTATCATATACACTTTTTTCATATTACTGATTGTTTATTTGGCGCTTATTAATGCTGATTTTTATGGTGGCACAATGTAGGGTAAAGGTGAATTACATATATTTGGGTTATTTGGTGTTCTAAAGTCAAACTTCTTTATAAGAACCCATCAATTAATAAATAAGTCCTATTTATTTTATAATGAGCAGCAATCGTAGGTGAGATTTGCAACACTTGGCATCCCTGATTGAAATGAAACAGGTGACATTGTTGAATTTAAAAGTGTTGATTCGCACACACTCGTTTAGTCCGGGACCAGTGTCTTTTACCACTTGCCTCATTCAACTACGCAGAACGAAGGTAAATTGTTCGAAGCCTCGGGACTGTATGTGTAATTGTCAAAGTAGTTGTTTTTATTTTTTAGCGTTTTGTAGGAACTAAGTTTTTTCCTGAACAATCTGCATGTATGTATGTATGTATATGTATGGGGTGTATATTATTTGCATATATGTGTGTATTATTCATATGCAAACACGTTTGTATATATTGTCAATCAATCATAATACATATATATATATATATATATATATATATATATATATATATATATATATATATATCTGTGTGGATATATATACAATATGTGTATATAAATATATATATATATATATATATATATATATATATATATATATATATATATATGTATATATATATCTATATACATATATATGTGTATATATACATGTATACACACACACACATATATATATACATACATATATATATATATATATATATATATATATATATATATATATATATATATATATATGTGTGTGTGTGTGTGTGTGAGTGTGTGTGTATATATGCACACACAAAACGCAACTTCAGAGAAAACGCATATCACTACCACGTTAATTCTTATATTCAATGATGAACTTCTTATGCAGAAGACGTCCACATCAATTATGTCAAACGGCATATATCTTTATATACTACAAATACAATTTGAGAGAGAGAGAGAGAGAGAGAGAGAGAGAGAGAGAGAGAGAGAGAGAGAGAGAGAGAGATTTAAGTGATATCCATGATAACTGGAAATGAAATCCAGTTTAATAATAGCTGTTATAAGTGAAGAGAGACAGGCGAGTATATCTTTTGATGATCGTCACAGGGGATATAATAAACATTTAATAAAGATCATAGGTTATCCGTTATCGTTCTTCAATGGTCGTTTGCACTTTCAGCGAGTCAAAGAAAAATAGCTCTTAATTTACGAAAAAAACAAAAGACAATCAGAGCCATATCCGGAAATGTCACGGTGGGTCAGGAAAGGTCACACGCTCGCATCGCTATGTGCAATATCACAGAGAGAGAGAGAGAGAGAGAGAGAGAGAGAGAGAGAGAGAGAGAGAGAGAGAGAGAGATACATCGAAGAATGTCACTTTATATCATCCATTGCCACATTGTGATCCAGAAATTGATGCGCCTTTTATATCTTCATTCCATAGCATTTATAGACGTCTCATTCATAGCCAAAATAGAACTGATAAACAATTTTTTTAGTCTTTTATTCCTCTTCTTGAAAGCAAAAATACTTAATAAAACAAAATCTACAAAGGATCAAGTTTGTATTCGAATTCTTAGATTGGTTATGTCTCTATATTTTTGTTTTTGTCTTCAGAACTATGATCTGTTCTTGCTAGTAGGACAGCACTAATAAACAAGACCTGATAGACCTGTGCATGCTGTGTTTACGAACGTTACTGCTAGTATCCTTGTGCTCTTGTGCTCTCTCTCTCTCTCTCTCTCTCTCTCTCTCTCTCTCTCTCTCTCTCTCTCTCTCTCTCTCTCTCTCTCTCTCAAACATACACGCACACACACATATGTG
>NC_090746.1:49310829-49320829 GCF_036898095.1 Palaemon carinicauda
CGAAAACAAATGAGTAAGAAAATCTTCTTAATCCAATACAACAAAACCTTTTTAGATATCTTTTGTAATATTTAGAAGGCGCACACTGTAAAATTCCTTTTGAATCTTACCCTTAAGAATTTTTCGTTGTTACTTGTATAATCGTGGTATGATTATGTGATTTTTTCAAGGTGATGAAAAAAATGTCGGAATAATAAACCTCATTAAAAAAAATTATATTACTATGTTGATATGATCTGATGGATTTTGTAGATTTGAGAACAAAGCGCTCAGAAGAATATTGGGAGTTGGATGGCAAGACATGAGTGGAAATGACACTGTAAGAGAGATTACTCGAATGCCATATGTGAATGAGATCTTGGGGATGGCAAGATGGAGATGTTTTGGGTATGATCTTCGCACTCCCCAAGAGAGATTAGTTCACAAAACTTTTAACTGGGTTCCAGAAGGCCTTAGAAGAGTTGGAAGACCCAGGCCTACATGGCTGAGGACTAAAAAGCGTGAAGTAGGTTTGAATGATGATTGATAAAATTTTAAAAGAATTATTCTTTAATATATGTAACATTGCATCTTACTTACAATAATCTTAATTGCTGGTAATGCATAATTTCAATGATTTTCACCGAAAAATAGAAAATGGAGAATGCGGATGACTTTTTATTTTTTTTTTATATTACTGTATTAGTGTGGAATTCTTTTATGTACAGCATGAAGATATAAAAAGTACATATATATGAACATCCACACAGTGTCAACCTTTATCTCAATTGATAGTGGAGTGATCTAAAGAGTGAACTGCCACCTACTTGGCCTAGCAGAAATACCACCGGAAAAATCCGCCCTCCCACCCCCCTTTGATCCCAAGACAACAAATTCGGCATTTAATTGTATTTGTTGTTTCATATTTAAATGTATGAAAAATACGAGCGTGTGATATATATATATATATATATATATATATATATATATATATATATATATATATATATATATATATATTATCATACCGATGTTACAAACATTTTTTTATAGTGTAGCTGGTTCACTGTCCAAGGATTATAAGACTCCACTGCAAAAACATTCAATAATCCAATTCATTATTCGCTTATAAGAGTAAATTTCTATTTGGTCGGGTAAACCCGATAAAAGTCTATGTAAAGCGATCACAGGCAATCCAATTCAATTTTGCTTGCAATGGCCGCTGGGTGCTTCCTTCCGTCAACAACAGGTACACTTCTGGCATTAATTTAATTCTCGGACGTTTCCTTGAAGAATCTCCTCTTTACCTGGTCGTCCTTCTTTATCTGATTCCTGATTCCTGTTTTTATCCTTTCTTTAATTCAAATTTTTAGTTTAGCTTGGTGTTTCTGAAGGATAAATTTTCTAACCATATTTTAGTGTATTGTACTGTTGTTGTTGATGGATTCAAATATATACTATATCAACTTTAATGGAAGCATTCGAAAGTATAATTTCTATTCCTTGCACACGTTGGTTCTGAATATTCTGCTTTTGTCAGTCTTTGGGTAATATTGCGCTGTCATTCTTAATGTATATGGGACTTTTTACATACAATATACAGTAGTGTATCACATGGTTTTGTAAATCATAAAAAGGTATACTTTTTATAATTCATTATTTATATGTATGTGTGTGTCGGGTCATTTTAATGCTATATCAAAATAAGCGAGGGAAATCAGCAGAGACATGCTTGTAGAATTTGCTGAAAGAAAAAATATTAAAACCATGAACATCTTTTATAAAAAAAGAACATAGAAAATGGCCAAGGAGAATCCCAATGAAAAAAAAAGTGAAATAGGTTTTATTCCTAGTGTAAAAAAGTAAATTTGATTAAAGATGTAACAATCTTAAAACAAAAGTCAAGCAATCATAAGATAGTGAGAAGCCAAATTTGTTTAGATCTAAGGAAATAAAGAGAAAAAATAATTTTAAGAAAGAAAATAAACTCCTGTTATAGGAGAAAATCTGTTGAATTTAGTTTAGCAATACAAAATAGGTACTCCAAGCTACATGATGGAATGGAAGCAAGTAAAGAAGAAATACTCGTAAACAGTAATTTACCCAAATTTTTATTGGAATCAGCATAAGAAATAGGTGGGATAGTTCCTAAACAAGATCAAGGAAAACTACCAGGAGAGACCAAAAATCTAAAGAAAAGATTGGAACTGAGAGCAAAATCCAAGAAAGAAGAATT
This sequence comes from Palaemon carinicauda, assembly GCF_036898095.1. NCBI lineage: Eukaryota > Metazoa > Arthropoda > Malacostraca > Decapoda > Palaemonidae > Palaemon > Palaemon carinicauda. The sequence goes on from NC_090746.1 coordinate 49,313,045, forward strand.
AGCCGAACTATCCAAAACAATTAACTAACTTAAAACCCAAGATATTCGTAAACACAATCAGACCAAAATTGGGGAAACATCAAAGAAAGGAAGAAACATCAATTTGATGAAAAGAAGACGTGAAACAGGGTGCCAACAGATGTTCGCTTTGAATTATGAAAATGTAAAATATCATCTACAATAGAGATGGAGTGATAAAAATTGCAGAGGATTTCTATACTATGCTATACAATAGGGAGATAAGAAATAACTTTACCAATAGAAATAATGAAACTCCTGAGCCGGTATCAAATGTAACAGTAAGAGAAGTAAAAAAAGTCTTAATAAGCATGGAAAGAGGTAAATTAACAGGAGAAGACGGCATAACACTTGATTTAAAAACAGACGCAGTAGATTTCTTAGCAGTAAAGCCTTCTGAACGTTACACTAAATACTTGTAAGAATGTTTTATACCTACAACTTTGAAAACTTTACCATTATACTAATTCACAGAAAGGGAGACACAAAAGACCTGAAAATTATTGCCTAATAATTTTACTCTCCGTAATATATGAAATATTTACAAAGATCATATTAGGTCGAATAGAAAGACAGATAGCCTTTAATCAACCAAGAGAGCAGACAGGTTTCATAGTGGGTATTCAACAACTGACCATATCCTTGTAATTAACCAGCTAGTTGAAAAGGTACGACAAACCACTATGTATGGCATTTATATACTATGAAAAAGCTTTTGATTCACTCAAAACTGCAGCAGTAATAAAAACCCTTTAAAAACTAGGAATATAAGAATCTTATGTTAGAACACCTGAAAATGTCTTTACAGGAAGTTTAAAGGTTTAAAGGCCACTCATGAATGGCAGGGTCAAGGGACAGTGGCATCGCCCTATCGAGCAGACTGACTGACCATATATACATATGATCAGCGCCCGAGCCCCATCTCCACCCAAGCTAGAACCAAGGAGGTCCAGGCAATGGCTGCTGATGACTCAGCAGATAGACCAATAGACTCCCTCAAACCCCCCCTCCTTAGCAAACAAGGATGGTGAGGTTGCAGCGACAAAAGGAACTAACGAGTTCGAGCGGGACTCTAACCCCAGTCTGGCATTCACCAGTCAGGGACGTTACCACATCCGCCACCACAACTCTAAAGCAATTCTAAAACTATATAAACTATTGAGAAAATAACGATTGAGAAAGGAGTCAGACAGGGAGACCCAATCTCTCCTAAATTATTCACAACATACCCAGAAGAGGTTTTTAAGAATTTAGATTCGGAAAATGTTGGAATTAATAATAATGGGGAATACCTTAACAACATAGAATATGCAGATAACACAGATGTGTGTATTGAATTATGGGAGAAATTAGAAAAGATGATAGAAGATATGGATAGAGAAAGCAGGAATATAGGACTGCAAATGAATATGAGTAAAACTGAGATAATGTTCAATGAAAATGCTTAAATAACAAATAAGAGTTATCGACGAACCTTTAGAGATTGTTAATGAATATACATATTTAGGATAGACAGTATATGTTTCTCCAAAACACGAGACCGACTTAAAAAAAAATAGTATAAGCATGGGATGGAGAGCATTTGGTAGACAAAATGAGATTATGAAAAAAATGCCACTTTCTCAAAAAGAAAAGTATTTATTGAGATGGTCCTACCAGTATTAACTTCTGCATCAGAAACTTGGAGCCCTACTAAAGCCTTAGAACATAAGCTAGTTACAACCCAAAGAGCTATGGAAAGAATATGTTGGGAATAACGCCAAGAGGCAAAAAAAAGAGCAATATCAATACGAGAGCAAATTAACGTAGAGGATATTGTAACAACATGTAAGAAAAAAAAGTAGACCTGGCCAGGACATATAATGAGAATGACAGACAATAGATGAACATTGAGAATAACAGAATGGGTTCTTAGGGACTGTAAAAGAAGCTGTGGAAGGAAGATAAGACGGAGAATTGAAGAACTAAGAATGTTTGTGGGTGTTGACAGGCACAGAAAAACCTTAAACAGACGCAAGTGGAAGGACATGCCTGAGACTTTTGTTCTGCAATGGTCTCTTATTTGTTGTCTCTCTGTATTTTCATTGAATATTATATTAGTTTTATTCTTATTCATTTTCAGTCCAACATTTCTGACTTCGCTATTCATATATTCTATCATCTTTTGTAATGCCTCCCATGATTCAATAAACACATTTGTATCATCTGCATAATTTAAGTTAAGGTATTCTTCATTAATATCAATTAATACAATTACTCAATCTAAATTTTTAAAAACTCTTAGGAATGCTGTGAATAATTTAGGAGAGATGGGGTCTCCCTGTCTAACTCCTTTCTCAATCGGAATTTTTTCACTATAAGTAGTTTTCAGATTGCTGTACTTCCTGTATATATATCGTCAAGTATACTAACATAAGTCTTTTATTCCTTGTTTTTAAGGGCTTTATATATATATATATATATATATATATATATATATATATATATATATATATATATATATTATATACCACACACACACACACACACACATATATATATATATATATATATATATATATATATATATATATATATATATATATGTGTGTGTGTGTTTGTGTGTTTCCGTTTGTTTATATATATATATATGCTTATACATATAGTACATATATGTAAGTATGTATATATAGGTATGGATATATACTTAAATTTAAATATACATATATGTATATTTATACTTATATATACTGTATATATTTATATACACACAGACACACACACACACACACACACACACATATATATATATATATATATATATATATATATATATATATTATATGTGTGTATGTATGTATGTATGTATTTATGTATGAATGTATGTACTGTATGTATGTATGTAAATATATTTTGAGGTGCGTACCATTAGACTCCATGTTTCACCGACTACTGAATACACGAGTAAGTACATTATGGATGAACAGCGAACAACGGTAAATGCATGATTTTAGAGATTTAATTCCCTCTCCAACACAACAGGAAATTTCAATTATCGTCCTAACAAAACAATGCACAAAAGTTGGGAATTGTTTGTATGCATATTTATCCTACTGCCTGCAATTGCACGGAAGCATTTACATTCCGAGTATTAACCAACCAAACATAATGTAGCTATTGCAACGACCCTCCTAGCTAATGTAACGATTGAGTTTTCATCAAATCGCATGTCAGGATGCCAGAAACTTCAAAATCAATCAACCAATCATCAAATCCTACTGAAAATTTTCAATTTTCAAGAAAAGAAACTGTTATTCTCGTCCCTTAGTCTAATGCTACTTGGTTTCTGATAACTTGTCTGCAAAGAAATAGCAATAATGAATTCCAATTTTCTATTTGCCTATATTTCTTTTTTTGGACTCTGTTAATGTCACATTGATATACTATATTTCCTTGGTAATACCATTACTGAATTAGGGGTTACGCAGTAGAGTCCAGACCTCCGCCATGGCAGCTTATTTCTCGTTGGCGTGGATTTTCATACACTGAAAAATGAACTGAGTTTGAAGTCTCTGTGACAAGAACGTCCAAACTTATGGCTGATTACCTGATATGGACGTTTTGCTCGTCCGTAACCTTAACCGTTCGACCTTCCAAAATATAATAATTTCCTGCTCTTTACATAACAGTTTAAAATCCTTGCAGGTTTCATTACTTTACGATTAAATTTGTGGCCGTGTGGTTGATGACCGGAATTTGACCTTTTGCTCGACCTTGACCTTGGACTTTACCTTGACCTTCGACCTTAGCATATATTACCTGGCATGGATTTTTCGTACACAAATATGAACAAAGTTTGAAGTCTCTGTGACAACGATGTCCAAACTTATGGCTGATTACATGAATTGGACATTTTGCTGGACTGCGACCTTCCAAAATTTAACAATTTCCATCTTTTTACTTAACAGTTAATCCCCGCATGTTTCATTACTCTACGAATAAAATTGTGGTCAGGAAACTGTTCATAATGACATACACAAACAGGGGGTAAAACATAACCTCCTTTCAACCTCGTTGGCAGAGGTTAAATATGATATATTTCTGTACTACAATAATACTTAATTTCATTCTGTAATCCTTTCCATTAAAAGTATTATTTCAATTTACGCCATTTTATTAACAAACACAAATATTTCCCCCACTCATTCTAAGATCATATTAAAGCAATTATAATTCATTTTTGCATTCAGTGAGATTCAACTGCACAATAGAATTATTTCATTTTTGTATATGAATATTTTTATCTAGAAATATTATTGATAGGACTTTGAACTCTTTCGTGTAATTATAACAATTATTCTAGTAATCCAAAAATATATACAGTGTACATATACACATACACATACTTTATATATATATATATATATATATATATATATATATATATATATATATATTATATATATATAATATAAATATGTATAATATATATTTAATATATACATATAATTTAATATATATATATATATATATATGTATAATATAATATAAATATATATATATATATATATATATATATATATATATATATATTTATATGTATATATATATATATATATATATATATATATATATATATATATATATGTTCAGTGGCTCCTACTAGTAATAGATGTGTAACCGAATTTTCCACAGGTAAGGAGTGGACGTTAAATTGCAGGAGGAGAACCATTCTTTGAACATTTGATATAGCATGTTCAGGAGATAGGTCCCCTCTTTTCCCTCCTTCCCTACCATGGCTATTCTAGATACGTCTCCGCTAATTATGTGTTGAGGTGGACATCTATGGCCTTTAGGTCCCCTACCCCTGTGTTAGACATCCTTTTCCTCGATAGTATTTAATACTGACTGCGGGCAGGGAAAGAACCTGGTTTAAGTTTCCAGTTCACTCAGTCTCACAGTAGGAGATGGGATTTCTTTTGGATCTCCCACCGCTTTTATATTTTGTAGTTGGTATAACAAATAGTAAAAAATTGGTCCCAGTCTGCTGATTTCCCAAAGCTCTGGTGAGGTACCAACCGCAAGTCCTTACCAAGCCTAACTCAAAGAAAATCTATAAGATACTACCTTACGAGAAGAATACTACAATTTCAAACCTATACCCCTGTCTAGACTCAAGATCGTAACAGGAATATTAGGTTATGGAAGTATGCCCTTGTATTTCCTAGAATATGGAATGGAGCCAGCTCCAACTGGTGACGGTCATATGTCTGACCATATATTAGCATCTTTTCTTTTTTCAGAAAAAATGGTCATTCCCAAAACCAGTTTTTGGATGACAGAACCTCATTTCTCCTGGAAAATATTTACCCGTCCTGAGAAGCGGTGTCTCCTTAGTGCGAGTGGAGTTTAGCGTCAGCAGACTTTGAGTACGCAGGACCCCTCCCGGGTCAGAGGAACCTTAGCTTCCTATAACCCTGGGGGTGCATGATGTCTTAAGAATAAAAGCTCAACTGTGAAGTTGTAAATTGATCTCTTGTCTTTCTCATCCATCTGTTAAACAGGACTTCGGTACTCCCTTCCAAGACTAGCGAGGCTAGAAAGCTTCTCTGGAAAATATAAGAAGTCACTTATGGATAAGGTCTTTAATGTAGTAAGATACGCCTTTACTCCTATCAGGAAGCCTGTCATGGATATTTACAAAGAGGCCAGGACCAGATATCCCCCCCTCCCGCGCAGTTATGTCATCACCGAGTAGCAGCAGTCTTGACTATCTATGAGTAAGAACTAGGTATGACCAAGAGAGTTATCTCCTCCCTACCTCCTAGTTAAACTTGGCCATAAATGTTTTCCTGCCGTGAGCCATTAGATTTTCCAGATTTCTTGTTAGCCAACGTTCTCAACCAATACATATGCTAATATCTGACGTCCTCCTCCCTTGACTCCGGAGTATAAGATCAGGGGATCCAAGGGAATCAGATGGACACCACAACCTCTTATTTATAAGACAGTCATCTGGTCTGGAACTCCCACAATAAACTCGAGAAGACTGCTGAACAGAATAGAGTGCTGCAAAATCACTCTTAGACTAGTCACAATACATTTGCTTGAGTTGTCACATAGGAATATAACTAGCGTCTTCCCTGGGAGGAGTTGGTCTCCAACGAGGACTGTTCAGGCTGAATAGAACCCTTACTAGGGATTATTCTAGAGTGGCGTGCCTCCTAAGACCGTGTCTCCTTAATTAAGGACCATTTAACAATTTTGAAAACAGATCCTGTCTCAATCTTGAAAGTTCAGATCTAGCTCTAGATCCTGAAGCAGGTAATTTTTGGGGATAACAAGAACTCTCCTCCCCAGAAGAACTATCGACGCACTGGTTGCCAAAGTTTTTGGATAGCAGAAGTGTCTCAAAGGAGTAACTACCTTCCCCCCAACTATTGAGTTGGGAAGAAGGGCTTAAGTCAAGGATCTGACTACCTTTTTCCTTTGACTTTACTTCACTACCAGACGAGTAAAATAAGCCTACTTACAGGGTCATTTTCTCCCAGAATCCCGATTCACAAAATAGTATATTTTCCGAGGTTATCTTATTATCATTTTGATAATGGGAACCAGATCCGGTGGATTTCATTTGGACTTTTTCATGATCTTGCCTCTCAAGAAGTTCATGGAGGAACAGAGTGCTTCAACCCCTCTGCCCAGGGATACTATGTATTCCCCTCTGTTGAGGCCTCAAAACAGTAGTGGAGTTTTTCATCCTGCACATGGCCCCCTTGTTGATTAAGGCCCAATATGAAAACTCACTATCTTCAGGGGAAGAGTCGCCAGGGACCCACCCCTCGATCACATGGAATTAGTGGATCTGCCAACTTTCCCGTTTCTGGTTTTATGCACAAATACAGACTCCAGATGGAAAAGATGTCAGGTTAACTCTTTCACGATATTGTCTCTCAAAGATGTTTCTGATCACACGAATAACTAGTTATTCTTTCCCATGGAGCCATGCGAGTTTTTCTGACAGAACAAATAGCTGGGACATTTCGCTCCCTTTTTGTTCACGAGCTCTGGCCCCTACAGAAGAAAGTAGTCAGTAACACTTTCTCTCTGAGTAATGAAGACTATCAGAGGAACCTATGTCTCCTCAGGGGAAGCTCGAATACATGATTTATGTGGGCTTGCCTCAACCATAGCGTTCCGCAAAACCACTCGATAATACTAGTCCCAAAACCACTTTGTTGATGAGTTTGGTCTCTCAAAAGAATGTGTTCAGAAACACCGTCTCTCTTTGATTGAGAGGAACTATCATAAGAACCTATACGTCCTTAGAGGAAGCATTGATAGCCACCCCCCCCCCCCCCACCTCGAGCACATGATACATGTAGGCTTGCAGGATCTTAGGTGTTTCTCGAAACCATTCTGTAGTAAAAATCCTCAATCTGTTGGATGGAAAGGAAAACCCACCTTCGGAAATTTACTTTTAAAGTGGCAAATTCAAGCTTTTTGGACTCTCTCGATAGGTATTATGATGGCAGCACAACAAATGAATTAACTGTCAACTCTCACGGGACACGTACCGGTTATAGCCTCAGGCCTAATTTTTCTTGACAATGTTTGCTAGATCTTGATTAGACTTGAAGCCTTTCTTGGGTTTTCACCCTAATGCAAGTAAGTGTGCCACATTCATTTAGTATTAGATGATTCCCATTTTGGATTCAAATGAGCAGCTTTGCCTCGTTATGAGCCGGCCACTTTGTTCTTTGTTGGTTTTATTAGATCGCTTACTAT
>NC_090746.1:49325829-49328329 GCF_036898095.1 Palaemon carinicauda
GCTTTTCACCAAAAGTTTTCCAACACGAATAAAAAACCTCCCAGAATGCCTTAAAATACGCACCGCAGCTGAGAGAGAGAGAGAGAGAGAGAGAGAGAGAGAGAGAGAGAGAGAGAGAGAGAGAGAGAGAGAGAGAGAGAGTATAGGCTTCCAGGCGATGTTTGGCTTCACCATTTATGCCAACGCGATCGACCTATGTCCATTTTGCGCTGGCTGACTCGTAATTCCCATCAGGTAATCGAAACGTCAGTAATTGGGTCGTACAGGTGAGCTAAAGAGGCTTCGCTCATCGCCGCTTTTTCGGATCAGAGATGATTACCATTTGCCGATTCTCAAGTTATTTTACTTCACGGTTAGTAGCTTATTGCAGATGTATGTCATCATCTAATAAAGTCGATTGTAGGTAGAGGCAATTAAGATGAAATGTCGGGGGACAAATTGAAGGCTGGGTCTTGATTAGGGATTTAAATGAGTGTATTCTGGTATGATTCTAGTTTTAGTTTTCTTTGTTTTCCAAAAGCAATTCTTAGTTTGTCACTGGAATTTGTTTGATTGAATATTCTAATTCTATATTAATGTGTTTAACACAATCAAGAAGAAATGGTGAAAATGAACTATGACATTTTATTTGTTTTTCTCAGAGTTTTATAAAATACGTACCTACAGGACGAGGATTACTTAATTTGTAAATAAACTCCGTTTTATTTTTATTGTTTGGCTTTTATTGCCGTGTTGGTTAATAGAAATTCATGTTTTAGTTGTTGGCGTTTCCTTCCCATTAATCATTATGCCAGTTGGCATTATATATGAAAAAGATACTGAAGTCTTAGGCCATATTTGCAGTATTTTAACAAAATGCTTTATTATCCTATTGAAGGAAGACACCTGCACCGTATTTCGGAGTATATTATGCTCTATTATTGAAGACTAAACCATTCATTGTATGTTCAACCACGTACGGGACTAGCTTCGTCAACACCCCATTAGCATTGCGAAAAGAATCCCTTTTTCCTTTAACTTCATATTACTACGACGGGATCCCTCCTCAATTACTCCTCCTCGCTAAATATCCTCCTAGGCTCCAACGCCAGGTCTTATGACGCATATTCCATAATGTAAACTCATCCAATGTACGTAGAAATATATTTTATTTCGTATTATCAATTTGTATTTCAACTTCTTTTCCCGTTTTCATCTATGTGGAAGTTGTCCCTTTTTCATTTGCTTAATTTTTGTAGATTTGTGTTCGTTATTATATTGTATTCTGGTGCAGTAGACTAAGGAATAAAATTGTCCAAACAATATTGTTAAATGAAGTTATGTTTCATATTTGTCAAATGTTCCTTATATTATCGGCAGCATATCTTTCAGTTAGATTTATTCCGGATAGTTGATAGCATAAACGGTCTTCTACTACTAAAAATTATAATAACAACAGAGAGAAGCAAATATTTTTTTTCATACTCAGCTCAGATAAAAGTAATCATTAGTTTATTCGATATCAGATTTTATCATTACAAAATGTAGACTATTATTGCAAAACTTCATATTTTATTTTTTTATTTCTTGATTGGTTTTTCTCAACGCTCTCTAATTTTGGCATCGAATTCCTTCCGCAATTGTATTTTTGAAGGAGCAATGTCAGTCCTGGGTTAAACGATATATCATTTTTTTAAACAATAGTTCGGAGGACAGATAAAAAAAAAAAAAAGCGATAGGTTCTGCCAGACAGCAATAAAAAGTATCAGAAAACTCCGCCGCCTCGACATTTCTCGGCAAGAGAGCTCGTAGAAAACAAGCGAACATAAAAGAAATTGTGCAACATATCTTCTGGGATCAGTTGTGATGAAGGCAGCCGTTGGTGGCTTATAGACAGTTGGATAGATGATCGCTGTTTCCATTTGAAAGCTTTTGTTGAGTATTTTGCTCTAGTTATCATGATAACAGGACGAAATTTGACAACATCGACAGTAATTCTAAGAATATTAATGATGATAGTTTTTATGACAAGGCTTACGCTAAAAATGTATTTGTGAATGAGCAGATACGTATAACGAAATCAAAATCTCTCTCTCTCTCTCTCTCTCTCTCTCTCTCTCTCTCTCTCCTCTCTCTCTCTCTCTCTCTCTCTCTCTCTCTCTCTCTCTCTCTCTCTCTCTCTCTCTCTTAAGAGAGGTTATTTAAATTATGATTGTGGTGGCCTATTGGAAATGTTCCTTCCTAGCGATCACCGGACTAGGGTCCGAGTCACGCTCAATCTCGCAGTTTCATATTGTGTCTGCAACCTCACCATCCTTATGAGTTATGGATGGAAGGTTTGGAGGAGCCTATTTCCTGGCTCTCTCTGGTCCTAGCTTGGTTGGAGAGGGGTTTGAACGCTGATCATTTCCTCAAACGATAGAAAATATTTCAAATACATCAATAGTAATTATAAGAATAATGATGATGATATTTTTATGGGATGTAAAAATCAGGACATCATTTTACCAAAGGGTGGAAA
>NC_090746.1:49330829-49335829 GCF_036898095.1 Palaemon carinicauda
AATTGTGGGTTTTTGTTAAATACGCATATATTTGTGTTTTTGTGTTCAGAACATATTTTGATACCTTCCTATAAATGCCTTTTCAGTTTCCACCTGCCCTCACCATATCTAACCAGCACATTCTCTGTCTCTCGTCATCTTCTTTTTCCAATGGTCACTATTAATTTGTTTTGATAAAATAAGGCCGTTATGATTTACACGGTTTTATCATTGGATTGCTGAAGAAAGGGCTGTCTTATTGTACAGAACTCTTCCTTATCAATCAGTTGATAGCTTTACTTACGAGACCTTATGAATGACTAATTTGGCAGCTCATTTTGCATATAAAGAATTTTAGCCCGCTTAAGGTCCCCCTCTTACATGGAATATCACTGCTACAGTCATTATCACCATCATTATTAGTTTTGTTTTGTCTATATTATTGTATTCTCATCGAAGAGCTCTTAGAAATACTCTCTCATTACATTTCATACATCTTATGCTTTAGTTCTCCACGTGCTTATATTTTTCTGATATTCATTTGGTTACTAAACTCTCTGTCCCTAAAGTAACAGCTTTCTTTCAATAGCATTTCATCACATTCTCATTTGTTTGAATTTATTTATCTTCCTCTTATATGCAATTCACATTCTTATCTATTTATGGTAACCTTTTTGTCCACATTATCATTTTATTTCTCTTCCCTGTACTGGTAGGCAAGCACTACATACTGCCCCATTTTATCAGTCCTTTGGAGCTTTCAGATGGCTCTCCTTCGCCTTTTTTTTTATATGGATACTTATTCCCTTTATTTCCTCAGAAAGTTCTACACGCATCTTTGCCCCACCAAAGTTTTAACTTCTATCTACTCATATTTTTACCGGTTCTTTCTAGGAAAAACTTTGAAGTATGAAAAGAAGAATTTATTTTATGTTCGTTATCTCATGATTGTATACCTGTTATTGCTTGGATATGTTTAAGGAATGCGCAAAAATATGGAGTCAAAGGAAAAGTTGTAGATTGGCGAAGGCACCAGCAACTCGTTCAGATACTAGAGAGTTATTGGGTCCTTTGACAGGCCAAAAATGTACCAGTTGGAATCCCCTCCGGTTACGGCTTCTTTTTCCTTTTCCTACACATGCACCGAATAGTCTGGCCTTTTATGTACACATTCTCCTCTTTCTTCATGCACCTGACAACACTATTGTATGTTTTCTTATTTCTTCCTCACTGGGCTATTTTCCCTATTTTAGGCCTCTGGGTTTATACAGTAGCATCCAGCTTTTGCAACAAGGATGGTACATTAGCTAATAAAAATGATGATGATATTAATTATAATAATAGTAATAATATAATTATAATTATTGTTATTACAACTACTACTACTACTACTACTACTACTACTACTACCTGAACTTGAATTGAAATTGTTTTCTTTATTTCCTATGACATAGTTCATCCTTTCGCAGCGAACAATACGACACCTAATGATGACAAATATCGTCTTGCCGTGGCCGAGATCTAATTGAGTTATCCGCATCGAACCTGGGATACACGTCCAAACTCGTTAAGCGTTACATTCTCTTGTCAGGGATGGAGGTCGGACGAGGCCTTTGCTTCTACCGATTGTCTGCAACAAGCTTGCAACGTCTCATTTGCGCCATGTCATGCACCTTCTTGCATATTGACGGTCTCGATTGCCTTGCATCCTGTTTCACGCTGACGTTCATATTCTCAATTGATTAGCAATGAATTGTGCGTGTATATACACGCGCCTTCTGATATATAAACACAAAAATTATATATATATATATATATATATATATATATATATTTTTTTTTTTATTTGTATATATTATATATAATATATATTTATATATAATCTTTATATATGTGTGTATGTATATATATATATATATATATATATATATATATATAATACAGTATATATGTATATATATATATGTATAACAGTATATATATATATATATATATATATATATATTTATACAGTATATATATTTATATTATATATATATATATATATATATATATATATATATATATATAATGGCTTGGGAATGCTCTTCATAATCCTCAAGAGAGATTAATTCACCAAATATTTAACTGGGCTACTCATGGCGCCAGGCGTACATGGCTGAGGGCTATGAATCGTGAAGTAGAAGATGATGAATAGAGACGACTGGTGAAATCTGACCGATGCCCTTTGCGTCAAAAGGCGTAGGAGGAAAGGAGATGATGATATATATTTTTTGCTTAAAATATCAATAAATGTTTATACGCACAATAACTACTCGCATAGAAATAAAATTGCTTAGATAACCTCAAACACACATTATTATACATTTAGTTATGTAAATGTATATTTGCGTATATTTTGTTTATATGTGTGTATATTTATATAGACATATGTATGTGTAGAAATATTATATATATATATATATATATATATATATATGTGTGTGTGTGTGTGTGTGTGTGTGTGTGTGTTATGAATATATATATATATATATATATATATATGTGTGTGTGTGTGGTGTGTGTGTATACATACATATATAACATACATACACACACACATATATATATATATATATATACACACACACACATAAATACACGTTTGTAGATTGAAGTACCTGTAAATTCAGGTTGTCTGCCCCTGCATATGCCCAGTATGTAACTTATATTTTTTTCTGTGATACTATGCTGAAAGGGGTCAAATGCTGTTGAACGTCCTTTTGGGACAAGGGATTTTTGAAGGGACTGGATGGCTAGCCAGGGGGAACAGAAGAAGGCGACATGCAGGAGGAGAAGAGGGGTGGAGAGGGAGGAGAAAGGGGAGGGGGTGAGTGATGCCAAGAGGGACGAAGAGAGTTACAACACCGGTCACTTTTGAAGCTTGGGGATTTTGCCACTAGGTCGTTTTCCTGCTTGTTGAGAGAGAGAGAGAGAGAGGAGAGAGAGAGAGAGAGAGATAGAGAGAGAGAGGAGAGAGAGGTAGAGAGAGAGAGAGAGAGAGAGAGAGAGAGAGAGAGAGCAGATGGACAAAGTTTAGGAAATGGAAGTTGCAGAAAATAAGAAGAATTTTTCATTGATGTTTTCTTTTGTTTTTAAATTCTTTTCCTTTCAGTGACGTTCCTTTTCTCACAAATAGTTCCCAATTGGGAAACAGAAGCTTTTTATTCACTAATTAACTCTACTAGATTCTGTTACACAGTATTTGAATATGATTTATCCTCAACGGCATTTAATTTTGATATTTATCCTCATATTATTTGTATACATTATTTGATACTCTTTAATGTCTATTTGATGATTAGTATAATATTATTAATGTGAAATTGTACTATTTGATACTGAATGTGCTTTTGCATGATTTTATAAAAAAAGTACTATTCAAATTATGAATTCATCTTTGTGAGAGTAATTTTGCATTAGTATTCTTTTTAGGATTTAGCTCTTTGAAATATTTCTCAAAATCAATATTTTCTTCGTAAGATTATTTTGATGTTAGGAACGTTGAGTCACATAATTTAGATATTATTAGATAAAAGTAGAATATACATGTTTTGGACATTATATATATATATATATATACTATATATATATATATATATATATATACACACTCACACAACACACACACATACTAACTATATATATATATATATATAGTATGTATGTATGTATATGCATACCTTTATATGTATCTACACATATACTGTATGTGTATGGAATTATTCATATATGTATGTATAACGTGGTTAATCGTGTAGAGACGTCTAATGATATATAAACGAATATTTTCCTAGATATCGAATAACACTATAAAGTGTTGACGGAAATATTTATAATGAAGTTGAAGTTTGATAAACAATTCAATGAACTTTCCTTTTGCCATGCCATTAGTTTTTAACCTTTTTTTAAACAAGTATATTAACCTACATTATCAAGTAATGCTAACCTCATTACCAATTAATTTTGTGGCCAATAACGTTATTTCCCTCATTAGTGTGAAGAGATATGACAGTATTTCCATCTTCATCAGGGAATTATGGCCTCATGGATACCACGAGATTTAATACAAAGGAGAAAGTTAATTAAGGATTGGATTATAACTTTAGTGATCTATTGAAATTTTGACTAGGATAATGCACGCTGGCTTTTAAAGTTCAAACTCATTTTGAAGGGGATTTTAGGATTTTCTGATAATGTTTTATCTTCCATACTTAGCTTTCAGAATTTATTTTGTTAGGTTTGCGTCTATTCGGGAGTTTGCTTGGTTATAAATTTTGCGGGAAAAAATATATGTTTATATATATATATATATATATATAATAATATGTGTGTGTGTGTATATGTGTGTGTGTGTGTCTGTGTTTGTATGTATATATATATATATATATATATATATATATATATATGCACACGCACGTTCATAAGAAGGTAAATCAAAGAATGTTAGATTAAATAAGGGAAATAAACTAACTCTCCCTCCCATATCAAAGTAATTTTGTCGAGAGGTTTCAATATTTTTTTCTTCTTTTGGTCTGCTTTTTGTAGAAAATATTGCACGAGTAAGAATAAAAAAGAAAGAAAATCTTCCGTAAAACTGTATATTCTTCACAATTCATTTCCCAACACCGTAATTATTTGCTGATGATGCTGTCTTTTTGTGGCGGCCATGAAAGTCCTCGTCACTGTCTCCAGATGTGCTGCCAAATTTCCATTATTCATGGACCGGTCTATTATGCTTTGCAAGTTTCAGCAAAAAAAGAAAAAAAAATCTCAGTTTTTTAAAAGTCCTCTCTTGTGTTGTGTGCCATTCGTCGAGATACTAGAAGGAAAATTAAATCTATTCTTTGGACCAAGTGGGGCATTTTTCACATTAGGGAACAATAGAGAGTTTTTCTATATTATAATGTTAAAGTTAATACCTAGAGTAGTTTTCAGGAATGAAATTATTTTTCAATATAGTAATTGGACTTCCATTCTTT
>NC_090746.1:49346223-49348723 GCF_036898095.1 Palaemon carinicauda
CATCTGCATTACCCATATTTGATGTTGGACGGTATTCTATATCATAGTGGTACGCTGCTAACGTAACTGCCCAACGTTGTAGTCTTGCAGCTACCAACGTAGGTAAACTTGCTTTTGGACCCAATATTGCTAATAAAGGTTTATGATCTGTAACAAGTGTGAACTTTTTCCTACCATAAAGATACATATGGAATTTTTTAACTCCATAAACTAATGCTAAACCTTCCTTTTCTATTTGAGAGTAATTCCTTTCTGCCTTGTTCAATACTCTAGAAGTGAATGCAATTGGTTTTTCTGTTCCATCTGGCATTACATGAGATAATACTGCACCTAAACCTATGTTTGATGCATCACATACTAATTTAACTGGTAAATCCATTTGATAATGTACTAAGAATGTAGGTGATGTTATTTCCTGCTTGATTCTTTCAAAGGATTCCTGACACTCTTTTGTCCACTTCCATTCTACACCCTTATTCAACAGATTATACAATGGATGTGCAATTGTAGACAAATTCTGAATGAAATTCCCATAAAATGTTACTAAACCTAGAAATGATTGTAATTCCTTAACATTTTCTGGCACTTTTGTTGATTGTACAGCTTTAATCTTCTCTTTAGTTTTGTGAATACCCTTGCCATTTATTACAAAACCTAAGTATTCCACTGAATCAACTTCTAAAATACATTTGTTCTTATTTACTCTAATATTATGTTCCTTCAACTTCTTCAGAACTGTTCGCAATCTTTCTCTATGTTCTCTTGTGTCTTTACCCGCAATTAAAATATCATCTATAAAAATTAATACTCCTTGCATTCCTGAAAAAATCTTATCCATAGTTTGTTGCCATATAGCTGGACTACTTGCAACTCCATAAGGTAATCTCTTTGGCCTAAACAAACCTAAGGATGTATTTACTGTACATAATTCTTGTGAAGTTTCATCCATGGGAAGCTGTTGAAATGCTTGTCTTAAATCTAATTTAGAAAAAACACTGCATCCTGACATAGTTGCAAACATGTCTTTCGGATTTGGTAAGGGATGTTGAGCTACTTGCAGTTGTGGATTTAACGTTACTTTGTAATCTCCACACAACCTAACCTGTCCACTTTCCTTCACAATAGGAACTAATGGTGTAGCCCAATCTGAATATGTGACCTTTTCCCAAGAACCATCACTTTCTAATCTCTTGATTTCTGTTTCAACTGCACTTTTCAATGCATACGGTACTGGTCTCGGAGCAAAAAATCTAGGAGAACTGTCAGGTTTCAAAACTAAAATTGCCTTTGCGTTCTTTACTGTACCTATTTTATCTTCAAATACGTCTTGAAACTCTGATAGGATATCATTCATAGACATTTCATTTTTGTTTTCATCTTGTCTACCTGCAACCTTCAAAATACTAGGCCAATCTAACTTCAAATACTGTAGCCAATCTAAACCTAGCAAAGTTTGTCCATTACCTTTTACTACTGTTAATGGCATTCTCTCTAATTTCTGTTCTTTGTACTGTACTTCTACGTTCGAAGCACCTATTACCTGAATATCAAAACCATTATAAGTTTTCAAAACTCTATTTGTACCTTCTAATAACAAATTAGGAATGCCTTTAGCCATTTTCTCGGACATAATTGATACATCGGCTGCTGTGTCAACTTGCATCAAAATTGGTTTACCATTTATGATTACTTCTACCATGATATGTTTCTTTGCACCTTTATTGACTGAATTTATGTGAAACGCAAAATCAGTTTCTGAACTAACCTGATTATCATGAACATTTTCCTCATTATTCTCTTGACCCATAGTATCAACTGTAGCATTTATTTTCTTTGCGTACTGTTTAGGAAATCTACAAGCAGTTGCAAAATGACCTAGCTTTCTGCAATTCTGGCATGTCTGTCCAGTAGCAGGGCATTTCTTTGCTTCGTATGCAAGATGATCAGTTTTACCACACCTAAAACACTTGGGTTTTTCCTGTTGTTTCTGTGAATAAGCCTGATTCTGATATTTATGAACATTAGTGTTAGGCACTTTTCTATGACTAGGGCCGGAAATAGTTTCGTTAAAGGATGAACATAACTGTCTGAAGCTTGATGTAATATACGATTCGTAAAACTATTTCCTAATAAGGAGTAAGGCCTAATTGCGTATTACTTCGTGGTCTTTGCTGCTCTCATCCTTAATCTAGACGCACTGAATGGCCTTCAAGATCCCAGCATCCATCCCTTTGGCTGAATTAATAACAAAGTTATGATAATAATAGATACAAAATAGGCAAGTTATTTGGTTGTTATGGGTAAATAATACAACATGAAATAGGTTATTCTGGAAAGGAAATTAGATTGGTGATGATGAAACGATGGGTGAAATTTCAATTTCATGTACAAAGTGAGAGAGAGAGAGAGAGAGAGAGAGAGAGAGAGAGGAGAGAGAGAGAGAGAGATTAAAGCTAAGGAACAAGCGTCAACTTGATATAGGACTAGCATACATTTTGCT
>NC_090746.1:49353723-49366223 GCF_036898095.1 Palaemon carinicauda
TATATATATATATATATATATATATATATATATATATATATATATATATATATATGAATTTGTTGAAATGTTTGGCCAACCTGCCTGTCGGATTTGTCCATGTAAAAATATGGAACTAGAATTATCTGTCAAACTCCGATGATTGACATTTCCGTTCAAAAGAATAAGAAACTTTCGGAAGCTAATTCAATGACCTATGCTGGCACATACCCAAGAGTTCTGATATTTCACATGAAATCCATTGTGATCTGAATAGTGATTTTTTTTTTTTTTTTCGATTGCCGGGTAGGGAATGTGAATTTTGGAATTGCCTCGGCATTCAAAATTTGCTTCAAGAAACATGTCTAAGTTTTATACCAGTTTTATATAATCAATTATTCATTATATGTAACAAGCGTGGATTAAAATTTTCGGTAAAAGGGTCAAGGATAAAATATTATTTTGAATTTTGGAGTTCTATTTGGGGTTAGTTTAGTCATATAATGGCTTTAGTGGTTTCAAAATTATTGTATTCAGTACCTAAAATACGTGATGCCGATAACTTTTTCATAAGTTATAGATTGGGTGATAAGTCTTAAATATCTATATTTTCCCTGGGATCTGATTTTAACGCATATTCGCGCGTGCGCGTACACACACACACACACACACACACACACACACACATATATATATATATATATATATATATATATATATATATATATATATACATATCAATTCATGTCTGTGGTTTGGCCAGTTTTCATCACCACGCTGGACAGTGAGGATTGGTTGTGGTGGAAGATTTTCGTCTGATTGCTCATAGCAAACCAACCTAGTTTTGGTGGCCCTGACTAGTGCAGCTTTGCTGATCATGGCAATATACAAACCCTCTTACCACGTTAAGATATCTCCACTCAAGTAATTTCTAAGTCGACAACTTTTGGTTCCTCTTTTACTAATACAATATGTCGAAATCATCTCCCCAAGAGAAGATAATTATGTAAGCCATAAATACCTAATAGTAAACAACATGTTTTAAGAATAGAAGTTCCTTTTCACATAAAGTCTCCCGAAATCAATGAGTTAATTGTAAAAAAAAAAAAAAGTTCCTTTTTTAAATTCTTATTATCACTCCAGCTGCGTAACTGCCCATTGAAAAACTTTCTCATTAGGTTAAAAAGGCCTAAAATATATAAAGCATTTTATAGTATTACTGACTGTAATTGAAGAAAATAATTAGATTTTACTTTAATATTCACAAAAATTATGTTAAATTTGTCTCTTCATATTCTAGTTGCACAAAAATCTAGCCCATTTTTAGAGTAAAAATACATTTTGCAATTCATTTTTCGGGCGGCGCCAACCTGTGATTATCTAATATTTAATGTTAAAAATATTGTCTTTTAATTAATTTCCGTGATATTTCACTGCTCTAAAACGCATTTAATAATAATCTTTCGTAAACAAAAGAGTAAGATAAGTTGAAATTTTTATATTTCAAGGTTCATCTTTGCACTTGAAATCCCGAACTCTCCGTCTATGTTTGCTTTGGGTAAACTTCCTGATCATCGGTGGCCAACAGCACGGAGTGAAAAAATTAGTCTTATGATTTTTAGATCATATTTTGTTGCGGGTGAACATTATTTTTATTTTTTTTATATCGATATGTTTGAGCTTATGTAAGTTGTAGGGGGATTATTTGTTTTTGTATTATTATTATTATTATTATTATTATTATTATTATTATTATTATTATTTTTTTTTTTTTTTTTTATTATTGATAATGGGGGTTTCATGATTTGTTTAAAAGTTTTGAACGTGTGGCTATAATGATTATGAATCGTTAGATATTTCTTATTTATATCAATAATAATGTTTTTTGGTGTTGGAATACATTCAAAATGCAAAATTGATAAAATATAAATCATGTGAGGAAAATGCATGCCCTGTGATTTTTACGCATACATATATATATATATATATATATATATATATATATATATATATATATATATATATATATATAGTAATGATGAGCAGGATATTAAAGATTATTTTATTACAATTTTCATCCATGTGAATTCCAGTTGGTCGAAATCAAGCTCATTTAATTATGGATTCCCAAGTTAGTATATTATCAAGTGTTAAATTATTACTTCTCCGATATCTTATAAATATAATTATATTTTTCTTGTATACTTGACACAGTGCGTCCCTTCAAATCTTGATACATTCTTTTCTACTTTTCTTAGAATTCTCTCTCTCTCTCTCTCTCTCTCTCTCTCTCTCTCTCTCTCTCTCTCTCTCTCTCTCTCTCTCTCTCTCTCTCTCTCTCTCTCTCTCTCTCTCTCACCTGGTAAAGTTACGATGAAATTCTTATAAGCTACATAAAGTTGAGAAAAATCCATCTAAACTTTGATGATAAAAGGGAAAATCTATTCATACTTCCAAAATTTTTGATGAGATAAAGCTATAAATCTACTTGTTTTCTTATAAATATAATATTTTGTTTTTCTTCTTTCTTATTTTTTTTCTTTAATTTTAGTTATCATATATTAGGTTGATTTTCTATAATGGCGTCAATGACCTTTCTGGTTAGTACGAAAGGAAACTCATTATTCAGACGTACTTTTATTAGCTCAATCAACCTTTTAAGTTAAGTAGCAGCTTTTTAACTTCTTTCGTGTACATTAATAAAAACATCAATAGTAATAATAAGGATAAAAGTTATTATGATAATGAATATAATGATAATGTTTACAAGTCTCGTTCTTCGAAAATTTCCTGTGATGATTACTGGATTTCTTGGATTGATAATTATCCATTTTACCGTTGAGGCGTTTGTATATATATATATATATATATATATATATATATATATATATATATATATATATATATATATATTGTCTGTCATTCTCATTAATATATGTCCTGCCCATGTACATTTCTTTTTCTTTCAAGATGTTGGAATATACTCTACTTTAGTTTGCTCTAGTATCCATGATGCTCTTTTCCTGTCTCTTTTTGTTATTCCCATCATTATTCCTTCCATGGTTCTTTGAGTTGTAACTAGCTTATATTCAAAGGTTTTCGTAAGGCTCTAAGTTTCTGATGCATAAGTTAATACTTATAGGACCATCGCATTAAATACTTTTCTTTTTAGAAAAAAGTGACATTTTACTTTTCATAATCTCATCTTGTGTACCAAATGCTCTCTATCCCATGCTTATCCTTTTAATTTCGGTCTCATGTCCTGGGGAAACACTTACTGTCTGTTCTCAGTAATTATCTTCTTTAACGATCTCCAGAGACTCTTGCGGAGCTCTGATTTGTTGTCTCTGCAATTTCATTTAACATTATATTAGTTCTACTTATATTCATATATTTAAATCTTCTATCATCTTTTGTAATTCCTCCCATGATTCACTAAACGCACCTGTGTTATCTGCAAATCTTAAGTGGTTTATACGTACATAAATGCATATGTATATATACATATATATAGGCCTATATGTTTATATATATATATATATATATATATATATATATATATATATATATATATATATATATGTGTCTAAAAACCACGAAAGCTAACACGTAATGATCATAAAATATGTGTTTAGCCACGGAAGAATAATTGAAATTTCGAGATCAAGGTAATCAATTCTTCATTCTCCTTATTCAATGCTGTAGTATATATATATATATATATATATATATATATATATATATATATATATATATATATATATATATATATATATATATATATATATATATATATGTATATATATGTATATATATATATATATATATGTATAATATTTATATAGATAGATACATAGACAGATAGATATGTAAGTATTTGATGTTACGATAGGCACTATTTTAGTGAATTATTTGATGATAGACTTTTCTGTAAAGTACTTATGCAATTATAACCTTTTGTATCTAACTAGATAAATTCAGTGTTCATTTACATTACATTCTTACATTAACTAATAGCATGCCCCTGGAGTTCTCAAATTTAGGTAGCCTACACACGTTCGTTTATCTTGAAGTTTTTTTTTTTATTGATAATAGTGTTTGGAATTCCTGACCATATTTATTTATACTCTATGAGATTCAGAATTAAATTGTTTTTCAATCAATGTTGAATTATTATTATTATCAATTTTTATGTTGATTTTTTGATAATCATAATCTGTCATATTCGTCGATATTTTTATAGTTATTTGAGTTAGTTTTGCTCTTGTTAAAAGGTCGTTTATCTTTATTCAGACACGTAGTCATTTTGTTCTATTATTTACGAGAAACCTGAACGTTTGTTGACGTTGTTTAGAATTTAAATTTCCTTTTTCCAAAGGATGCATTAGTATATTAAATTAGTCTCTTTGTTGACCATTATATCAATGTGAACAAATTTCACAATTCTTTTTATTTGCCATACCTATACGATGTCATTGAACATTCCGTGTAGTTCCTTAAGGGGAAGAAGAAGAAAAGAGAAAAGTGTCTAGATTTTAAATCTCCCGCGAGGCAAATCCAGGTAAGGTAATTGACTACTCCGGAGTTCATTACTTCTCATTACCCCGTCCGCGAAGTTGAAGCACCTCCTTTGGAGGAAGCAACAGCAGGAGGAAGATGAAGAAAGGAAGAAGAAGGACGAGCGAAATGGAGAAATAGGGTTACCACGGGTAGTATGTTAGGGAGGGAGGAGAGGAGAGGGGGCCGGGATCTAGCGGATTGTTCCAGGAAAGACGACCGTCCACGAATTCGCCATTGTATTGACATCTGGAAAGGATAATTGAACAGGCTCTTCAAGAGTTGGTGCCACGGAGCTAAGTAGGGACACGGAGAAGAATACATGCGAACAGATTGGCAAAGTTAGATGAGGGAAATGAGCGAGGCGAAGCAGGATATGTGAACAGGATGAAGGTACGTAGGATGGACCGAATGGTGAGGTAGATGAGGTTGGGTTCTCGCCGCCTGTGTTTTCTAAAACCGAGCAGGCGTTGACGTTCCAGCTAATTAGGACACCAGGAATCGCTGGATTACCGTATTCTTGGAATCCCCTTTGCCCAGACTCGTTACTGCCTTCCACTTTTTTTTTTTTTTTATAACGAATATATTGCAGAGTTGGAGGGAGGAAATTGGTTTTGTCTTTTGCTGATTAAATGTATTCTTTGTGCGTCTTTTATTTATGTGTTTAATCACTTATTTATTTTTCTTATCGGTAGAGCAGAGACTGACAAAGTGAATTGAGTTTAGTGTCACAGTTTGAGAATAAAGGAAGAATGTTTCCAGTGTGTTGTTTCTGATGATGCTGTTATTTATTACGTAGTGATGCATATAAATGTATTAATTACCATTCCTTTTAAGTGGTCGGTGAATCTTTGGATGTTACGGGTTATTTTAGACATTTGAAATACAATTATCTGTGTTTTAGATTTATTTCATGCACATGTAATTTATTGTTTATAAGAAGACAATATTTTTCTAGAAACTGAGCGTAAGATTGTTAGACACCCTTTTCCTGGGGAAATAATTCACTGTAAACCTAAGAAAGATCCATGTCCTTATAATGAAAATTCTGTGTATTTATTAAATAAAAGCGAATACCATTCTTGAATTCTTCATTTGCCAATATTGTCATTAATTTTCATATTGTGTGGGCGGATATATTTTGTCATAAATGAATCATTTTACGGACACCTTATTCATCATCTATAAAAAGGAAATTACCCCGTTCCATCATATCACAATTTTGTTGTTAGATGCTATTATTTGGCTCGTATTTTAGCCGTTGTTATGTGATAATTGCCTTAATACATTGCGGGCCTAATAAAATCTAGATTACATTTTGTACTTCATAAATTATAGAATACGTTTATGGTCAATAAATTTACAATGTATTCTATGTTTGAAATATGAATTACATAATACATCTTATACTTAATTTCAGAATAATTATATGCCTGGTATAATCTGGAAGGCATTCTATGTTCAGTAAATTTTAAAGCACGTTTTTTTAATATGTTCTAGAGTACGTCATCTATCTAATAAACTATATATTGTGCCTGATGAATTGTAGAATGTTTCAATGCTTCATTAATTTTAGAATACAGATTCTGCCTCACAATGTTAAGAATACATTCTATGTCTGTTCAATTTTAGAATGGATTCTATGCTCTAAGTATTCTAGAATATGTTTGCATGCTTATTTGATTCTACAAAGTTTTCCTTGCTTAATTTTAGAACATATTTCATGACATAACTTCTAGAACATGTTCTGTGTTTGATAAATTCTGAAATTAATTCTACTCAGAAGGACTAATATCCAAACCTCGCTGTGTCTGCCGCCTCAGCATTATTTCCCTTGAGGTTCAGATCACTCAATTTATTCGTGTAATTAACGTTTCTAATTAAAAAGACGGATGCCTTTTGGACATTTTCCAGGAAGTATGTGTTGGTAATTTTCAACAATTAATATTTTGCCATTTTGAGACGACTTCTATATACTTATTTACCAATTGTATCACTATTAGATAAAGGTGTTTTTTTTAGTAATTATGAGTAATTTTCCTAGTTTACACACATACACATACACACACACACACACACACACACACACACACATATATATATATATATATATATATATATATATATATATATGTATATATAAATATATATATATATATATATATATATATATATATATATCGGAGGAGGGGGCCACAGAAGGTGCTGCTTCTCCAAATTTCAGCAAGTAATGTATGAATGAGGCTGTTCCTCCGACTCAGTACCTCAAGAATTTCCAAAGGTTTTATATCCTGACGCTGTCAGTGGTCACTCATCCAATTTTTGACCTGACCCATTGTTGTTGGACATCATTGATATGATATCAAGTGGGATAGCGAGCTAGTCATATATACAGTATCCAAAATAAAACATATACCGACTCTATTTTTCTATCACTCTTACTTATTGTTGAATGGACCTTGACATCATGTGTAAATACTTAGTTTTATTCATCAATTCGATCCATTGGTGGGAGAGACATATGGGTTAATGCTGAATATTTACGGGATGATTTGTTAATAAATCTATGGTTATGTATTGTCTTTTATGATTTTGTTTTAGGATTGCGGTAATCGTATATTGTGTTTTGGGTACATTTTTATTAATGAACGTCATTTTCCCAAATTCTAGTCCCTTTTCTTGGACTAAATAATGCAGTGTATTATTGAGATCAGAAGATACAATAATGAAGAGCATTCATATTCTGAATAACAATGAGTGTTATTGGGGTGAAAGGTTTAAGTAGCATTCGTGAGTGGCAGTGCCTATTGAAAGGCCGTAATGTACAGAACGTAGACCCCAGTGATCAGCGTCATGTTCCCATTCTACCCAAGCTAAGAGGTGTGCCTTTTGTTGTTTTATTTTCAACCTTTATTTGAAAGGTATGTTTTACAGCTGACGTACCTCGTTTATAGGCAAAGGATTTTTAGGTCATGCAGACACTTGTTTAAGAGCAAATTTCGTTCGACTGTAGTTTCAAATTGATAGAGTAGATAGAACCAAAATGATCTTATAGTTTAGAAAAAGGTTTTAAATGATTTTTAATTTTCTCCAGTATCATTTTTTTTTTAATCTTTCATGTTGTCATTGCAATATTGTACAATATTGATGATTTGAATGTACATACAGTGGATATATATGTGATTCGTCAGTGACTGATGACTGAAATTCTTAATTTAATAATAAAAATTGGTGTCTAGAGAGGCGGAAAACCTTACCTTCTGCATTTTATGGACATCAACAGTCTCCCTGGAAACAAGGGCATATCGGTAAAAACTTAAAATTCTGGAATCACTTAACGCTACCCATCAAAATTTGCAGTATCAAGCTTATTGATGTTAACCTGAAGTCTCGTCTACTCTTGTCCTGCGAGAGACTATTTGCAAACATATGCAACGTTACTGAATTTTTAGCGATAAGGAGCTAAATGGCGCATCAAAACTCCACCTTGGAAGGTTACAGTTTATCCATTACGTAACCATATGGCAGCTAGGAGATCCACCGGAATGAAAGAGCCGAATATATAAAAAGGAATGAGTGACTGACACATATCCTTTGGTTTAATTTTAAGCTAAGTAAAAGAAATGACAGGAAGGGTGTATGAATAAAGTATTTATTATAAATTAACATTATTTAAAATTATGAAATTGAAAGGAAGATACTGAAGGTGGTACACAGTCATTTAATAAGTAAAGGAAGGAGAGAAAAAAAAGACAAGCTTGTGTTGTGTAGCCTAAGCCTGGCTGTTTATGGTTGGAGTTATGTAAAAACTCGGAGAAAATGAGTTATATTCAGGTGTATGGTAAGGATATTAAGAAGGTTTCTGAAACTGGGTTCCCCGACAAATATGACAAAGGTAGTGATGATAGTGTTGTACTTTTATCGGAGTTATTTTCTTTAGAGTAAACTGCTCGTATACTTTTTCATTGCAACCAAACTCTCGTGTGTATGCTTACACATAAGCAGAAGCACAATCACGCCAGGTATTTTTCATTTGGTATTTCTGACGAAAAAGCAGATGACGTCAAGAATGAGAGTTGCAAAATATCCTGTCCGTCGTGCCTCTGCAGCCGATGTTTGCCGGATTGTGTAATGTCTCCTGGAGGAGAAGGAATGGAAAATAGAGCAATAAAAAAAAAAAAATTCTGAGCACGGGAATTTCGTGGAACCAGGAGCTAAAACATCGTAGGTGTGGGAAAACCGTTTTCTGTGAATGCGTGGGTGGAGTATTGCTGATGGGGTGGTGGTGGCCCAAGGGGGAATGAAAGGAGGGTGGGGGAGCAGTCGATGGAAGTTAGAAACCTTCCCTGGAAAGGAGAGAAGTTAGTTGCCATTGGTGAAGGGGAAGCTCTGGGGGTCAGTAGTGGTTCCTCCTTCGTAGTTAGGGGAGGGGAGGGGAGGGGTAGGAAGCAGAGCAGGGATGAATAGAGATTAGGATGAATGAGAGATAATGAGAAAGAAGTTACTTAGGCTTATTGTGGCAATAACGGATGTCGTACACATGGCGGAAGGACATTCTGTAAGAGATTTGATTGTTTTTGTGTATGAAGGCTTTAAGTAACCAGCATCGTCTCTCTCTCTCTCTCTCTCTCTCTCTCTCTCTCTCTCTCTCTCTCTCTCTCTCTCTTTTCTGTAGAAGCAAATATATATATATATATATATATATATATATATATATATATATATAATGTGATAGGCACACATATATATATATGTATATATATATATATATATATATATACATATAATGTGATAGGCAGTTACAGAGAGGGAGAGATAATGTGTACATCTTGTTGAGAGACGGATTTGTGTGTAGAAGCAAATATATATATATATATATATATATATATATATATATATATATATATATATATAGATAGTATAAATATATAAATATATATATATATATATATATATATATATATATATATATATATATATATATATGTATGTGTGTGTAAGAGAGAGAGAGAGAGAGAGAGAGAGAGAGAGAGAGAGAGAGAGAGAGAGAGAGAGAGAGAGAGAGAGAGAGGTTATATGTGCATGTTGTTGAGAGACGGGTATATATATATAATATATATATATATATATATATATATATATATATATATATATATATATATATACATATATATATATATATAATATATATTTATGTTTATATATATATGTATATATATATATATATATATAATAATAATAATAATAATAGTATATATATAATAATAATAATAATAGTGAGAGAGAGAGAGAGAGAGAGAGAGAGAGAGAGAGAGAGAGAGAGAGAGAGAGAGAGAGAGAGAGAGAGAGACGCAACTGTGTCTTGAACAGTCCTACCACCTTAACCTGGCATAATTCCAAGCCTATGAGGGATACCAAATTCCTCGGTTCTCTTTTCGATGCATATTTCTCTCTCTCTCTCTCTCTCTCTCTCTCTCTCTCTCTCTCTCTCTCTCTCTCTCTCTCTCTCTCTCATAAATCCATAACATAATTGCCATATTTTTATGATCTTTTTGTTTTGAATTACTGTCTCAAAGTAAAGTTATAAAAGCCAAGTTGATTAATAAATTACATTCAGTATTGGATTCATATTGCGATAATCTTCAATTTATATAATGTCTCATTTCTGGAGTATTGTTTTTCTTGTTTGTTCTTTTTTGTCTCCTTATTATTTATTTTTTTCCCATCTAGCCAGCAAATGCAATCCACTATGACGAAATGTTGTTTATGTAGATCTTTTAGTGGTTGTGTTTACTCTCCTGTCATTTTCTGTTATGTTTTTTTCTCAGTCGGCTACGAAGAAGACTAGGCAGAAGCCGTTTCCTTTTGGGTGTCATATGTTTCTGATCTATGATGGCCAGTTTCTTAACACCATTCATAAGTAGGAGGATAATTAACTTTTTACCAGAATAGCAGTAAGCTTAGTTTACCATGCTTTTTGCTTCTTATGTTTTAAAAGTGACACAGTATCCTTGTATTAGATTTTCATGAATTTGGAGAGTATTTGAAATATATTTTATATTTATTTCGGCTTAAGTACTCAAAGGGCACTGTTCTCTTCAAAGTGTGTAATACTAGATAAAGAAAGGGTTTGTTGAGGTCTCATGACCGCCAACGAGAAGAATGGAATCTTATTTTTAAACTAAAAATTTAATGAACTTCTATTGGAAAATTGTCGAGTCTTTGCTGCTGTTATTTTTTAATTGTTGAATTCACATCAGTTCATCAGTTACTACTTTTTTATCAAAGCTTTTAAGAAAGCTTAAGATTCAAATTTGCTTAATTATCACTTCTGTAAATGTAACTTTCTCCGTTACTTTTTTTATTACAAATGCTTTACTGCCAGTTTAATAGCATCTTCCACTGCTATGATAAAGAAAGAATTGGAGGTGGTGCAAAGTGTTGCTGATGAACAATTGATTGAGATACAAAGTGGCTCTACCTGTATGTCTTATACTGTTCAGTATTTTGTCAGAGGACATTGAATGATTGTTTTTTTTTTCTTTTTCGATTTTATTACATTGCTAGCTTTGCCTGTTTAAAAATATTAAATTAATTGTGGCTTTAGTATTCAAATGATGATAATTATCAATGCATTTAGTTGTTCAGTACAATGTTAAAATCCTTGCAACCTCAATCAAGTTAAACGCGATGTGTGCTGAAACTGTTATTGATCCAGTTTAGGTATTGTCAAAAACAACAAAAAGGTTCATAACATTTTAGAACCTTAGATTTATATTCAATTCCGTATTTTATTTCTTGTGACACAACGTATGCATTTAAACAAATTATTAGTTTTCCATGGACTATAATAAACTCGATGGAATATATGTGCGTCAATCACTTATCGTATTTTTCCTCTCTTCTCTTAATCTGCATCTATTTATGGCTATCACGATAGGATTAGATTCTTAAACAGCTAAAACTAGAAAATAAGTAACTAATGCTTCCAACATCCTAAAGCTCTGACCTTCTCTCAATATCTCTTGCTCTCTCTAACAGTTCTTCTTTACTCAAGGGGTTAACTACTGCACTGTAATTGTTCAGTGACTACATTCCACTTGGTAAAAGTAGAAGAGACACTTTAGCTATGGTAAGCAGCTCTTTTAGGAGGACCTCCAAAGTCAAACCATTGTTCTCTAGTCTTGGGTAGTGCCATAACTTCTCTACCATGGCTTTACACTGTCTTGGTTACACCAGGCACAGTATTCTATCAGAATCCTTACTTCCTTTCCTTACTGGGCTATTTTCCCTGTTGGAGCCCTTGGGTTTATACCATCCTGCTTTTTCAATTAGGGTTGTAGCTTGGCATTAATAATAATAATAATAATAATAATAATAATAATAATAATAATAATAATAATAATAATAATAATAATAACCTAAAAGTAGAAAAATAAGTAACTAATGCTTCCAACACCCCGAGACTCGGACCTACACCCAATGTCTCTTGCCCTCTCTGTGACAGATGTTACAGATCCTTCCAAGGCCGATCATCGTTGGAGCCCTTGCCTTCCCCACTCTTCGTAAACCTCGAGGTATCTACGTAACAGACTCTTTAAACCATACGAGGCTGACAGAAGAAATATTGGAGTAGGTGGTATTACCTTTAGTCAATATCCTGTTACTTATCCTCTGAATAAATTGAATAAATCATGTTTATCTCTCTCTCTCTCTCTCTCTCTCTCTCTCTCTCTCTCTCTCTCTCTCTCTCTCTCTCTTTCCTTCGAAGTTTATTTCTTCCATCGTAGGCCCCACGCCAAAAACAACCTCCTCTTTCTAAGTTTAGCATTCCTTTATTTTTCCACCTGATTGTGCAGTTGAATAGCCCATTTCTCACTCAGATACGATCATTTAGGGCTAACTTTTTTACGTGTTTTCGTATTAGAATTTGTATTGTCACCTAGTTAGGCCTATTCTCTCTC
>NC_090746.1:49371223-49373723 GCF_036898095.1 Palaemon carinicauda
CAAGGGAAGGAGTGGTTAGTGACAGTTTATATATGAAAGCGGAAGGGTGTTTTTAATTGTTCTAAGAAAATTGTATTAACTGCGTGGAATGATTAGCAAAATTTGATTCCATCCAGGTGCGTCATCATATTCTTGAGCCGATCGGAGAATGTCTTGACCTTTGATGGATATCTGGCAGGTCTCGCTGGATTATCTTTTTTATGATCGGGTCCAGAAGGATGTTGTCCACTATGGTAGCTTTCCATTGTGCCTCGGATAAGTTTCATTGTGTTTGCTTGATTTATGATGGCCGACAGGTACGTTTAAAAAGCAATGATGACTCTCTCCAGTTAATCTGATGACCTAAATATCTAAGATGAACGGAAATCCAGGAGTTTTCAAAGCTATACCTGACAGATCGTTTGTTTCGGATAATCTTTGAGATAGAGAACGGCCAGTTTGTCCCACGTAGCCGGGAAGATTTTAATATCTTCTACAGTAATCTAGATTCCCAATAGTTCCTAGCATAATATTTTAAACTGTAAGGGAAAAGATGGAAAATTAGCTTTTTTGGACATAGTGATTATAAGGGCATCATCGGAATATAATTTCACTGTGTATAGCAAACCAACTTTTTCTATTTCTGACATTCATATCCTTAGTTATCAGGATATCTCGGTAGAAATTGGAGTGGCTTGTTATCTATTTCATAGAGGCTTGCGAGTTTGTTCCCTAACATACTTACGTAGAGAATTTTAAATAATCCGTAAACAACTCTCTGATATATTCTACTCAACGTATGTCATAGAAAAAGCCATCAACGAAGCCAACACAGTCTTTTATAGAGATCATGATGTTACCAACCAGAGAGATTTGAACAAAAAATAAGATAAAACTCCCATATATAGAAGTTATTAAAACTCTAACAAATATTATTAAAGCTGAGAATACCTTTGTTTTCATATCGTAAGACTATAGGAAGTGCCCTTATTAATGTTTATCAAAACAAAACAGAGTTCACAAAGTACCATGTGGAGATCGTGAAAAAGTTTACGTGGAACAAACTGCCCGTTTTTTATCTCAAAGATTATCCGAACATACAAGATCTATCAGGTATGGCTTTGAAAACTCGGAGATTTTCGTTCATCTCAGAGATTTAGGGCATCAGATTAACTGGATTGAGTCATCTTAACTGGATTGAGTCATCTATGCTTTTTAAAAGTACCTGTCCGATCATGAGGAAGATTCTGGAATCGGCCATCATAAATCAAGCAAACACAATGAACTTATCCGACGGACAATGGAAAGCTGACATAGTGGACAACACCCATCTCAATTGGTTCATAAAAAAAATAATCCAGCGAGACCGATTGGCCTAAGAATATGAAGACGCACTTGGATGGAATTAAATTTGGCTAATCCTTCCGTGCACCTAATACAACCTTCTTACAACTACCTTAGAACAATCAATCGAGTACAAATATGGTTTGACTCTAAGAAAAAATTGCTATGAAATTTTTATTTACCTGTTTCTTGATTCATGTGATATGTAGAATGACATACCAAAAGTCTACCAAAATGCAAGTAAAATGCTGTGAAATCCAAGATGTGCCCCCAAGCATAAAAAAAGTATAATTAACTTCCTTAGTATTCACTCTGCGATGATAGATATGTCTAAACCTAGGTTTTGGGGGCAAAGAATACAACGGAAACAGTCAAATTTCCTTTTAATCACCATGCAATGAAATACAAGATTGTATCCAATAAGGGCCACTGACATGCAGATATATCCAAAATTGACCGTATAATATCAAATATCAATACAGTATTTACAAAACATACAATAACTTAACAGTACATCACTTGTAAAACTAGTGTGTTTAGTTGGTACCAGTCTTAAAAGTCTAAACTCAAGAATATGATAATCTTACTATCTATCAAGTAAATACATATTTGCAGTGTTAATACATAGACTCTAATTGATACTCCTCATCTTCCTCTTCACTGAATTTGACATGATTGTATGGGTTATCACAAATTTCTAATTGGCATAATTGACAGGCAGGTGTACATTGTAATCCATACACCTTCCAACTACACCGCGATAATCGGCATGCAGATTTGCAGTTACAATGTATTTTCTATAACAGATTGTCTGGAGCTGCATTCATATCTAACATTACTGATGTTAACTTAGTGTCCTCTTGTCTTCAACCCCAGGTCAACATGTCCATGTCACTCTCTTTTCCAATCCACACCATTATCTGGTAATAAACTCTGAGAGAATGAAATATGGTAGAAGTCTCTGTTGGGGGTTAGATGTTCGGGTGCTACAAAAGATTTGAGGACACAATTTTCTTGGTCAGGGTACTATGACGCAAAGATGTCAGTGACTCTGCACCCTTCTCACCAAATACTACTGTACAGCTATTACCTTGGCTCCAGTGTGTTCAATTACTTTTTGTTCATATTTTGGAGAGAGGAATTGATCAGCACAAGATTGCAACACAGAATTACCTTT
>NC_090746.1:49386223-49388723 GCF_036898095.1 Palaemon carinicauda
TAAGGAATGATCGGGGGAGTAATAATATCACATCCAAAATACTTTTGAAAATAATTCTATTATTTTCTTTTATACATATTTGAAAAATATTTTTTTTTCCAAGAGATTAAAGACCTTTTCTGCATAAGGCCAGCTTCATCTGCCACGAAAGTAGTTTGTGTTTTAAGGGTCGTTTGCTTGCCTTTGATATTTGATTTAGTTCACTATGTTTTAATATTTTTTTTATTTATAACTGCCAAATGTTCTTGAACATGTGTTTTTGGTGGAATGTGTTTGAATGATAATCTTCATATTGCCTTTTTAGAGCTTCTCTCATCAAGAAGGGTTTGTTCTAGCATAAGGCCAACATAATTTGTCTATTCAATGACAATACTGAGAGATTCTTCTGTGTTGTTTTGCAATTTAATGTTGCAATACTAAGTAGAAGTGTGTGTTACCAATCAAATAAGCAAAATAGTTATTTTCATGTTTGCTTTTCTTTTTTTCATTGGAATGAAATTATACATTTCCTCTCTGCCAACCTTAGAATTTCAAAATATCTATCATCAAGCGGGTATCATATAGAAACTCAAATGCTTTATTGACACGAGAGAGAGAGAGAGAGAGAGAGAGAGAGAGAGAGAGAGAGAGAGAGAGAGAGAGAGAGAGACTAATGACAAAAATGGTAAAGGAAAAGCTCATAGTTCTGGCTTCAAATATATTTTGCATCCACCGAAGCGTCACGTTCATTAGATGTTGTAAAAATCAGCTATTGACGACTTTCGTGTTTGCAGTGTTGCCATTTTGCTCTATTTTCGTATGACTCGCAGGTTTCCTCCTTTTTCTACCATTGGCCGATGATGAGTGGCGGTTAGAGCATTCTCCATTGTGATTGGCTACTCCAGATTTGAATGCCTTTTCCGTCACGTTCGCCTTCTGGTTTGTTTCCGAGATTGGGTGCTGATTGGTTATTAAACGGTGAATGCTGGGCGCTAGATTGGCGCATGTTTGCATCACGACCTGTCTTGGGCTGATAATTTTGTTTCAAGAGCGATACCCGTTCTGTTTCTGATGGAATCTTCACCTGTAAATGTCGTTGGATGCTGGTGCTCTTAGAAACTGCAAGAAGGTGAAAGAGAGAAAGATAAACGAGTGATGGAATGATTTTGTGATGTTTGCTTGTTTTCCTTTTCTCTTTAATGTCAGAACTTGTTGGTCAACTTAATGCAGTAAAATTTAATGACGTGCGCAAGATTTCAGTACAAAATTTAAGGAACGGTTAAAGATCGATGTATAACTTCAAAATATGGAAGGAAATGTGGATGAAAATTTTAGGAGTTATTGCATTTATACTTGAAGATGAAAGCTTACATCCGTCTCTGGTATGTGGACTTGCATGGGAATATTTTCCCCGAATGTTATTGAGTTGTTATTTTTAGATCCTATCAATAAACCGTCCGTTCTCTTAATTTTGTTAATTAAGATAAATGTCTTTATCCTTGCAAAAACACTTTGCTTCCTTATGGTAAAGTGTGCTTACCTTGTAGCTTGTCTTTTTACTTTTCAATTTTATTGCTTCAGAGCTTTGCAGAATATTTGCGTATTTGATCTGCAGTGTTATATATATTCCCCAAACATTGGTAATTACCTTCCTAATCCATATTATCGTTATTATGCTCTTAGTTCTACAGTATTCAAAGTCTTAGAAACTTTACCTACTGCTTCTCTTCTACAATACTTTAAAACAGATTCTCTTTTTAGTTATGAGGGTAATGGCCAAAGGGGGAAAGGCCGACCAGTGTTCATTCCTGCCAGCGTCTGGTAATCTTGTCTTGAAACAGTTGGTGAATCATATGATAACCCTTTGAGGCGTTTGGTAGTGTTAAGCCAATGGATATCTTAGCTAAATACTTTACTTTTAGTTTCCCCCCATCTCTCGGGATTCGAGTTTATCAGACCAGTCAATGTCCAATTTAGTCCATTCCGTAACTCCCGGTATCCAAATTCATCAATTACCTTCTATAATTCCCCTCTCGTTATTTCACTACAAATGTGGGTGACTCCACTCCTTTGGTTTTCTTCTTTATTCTCTTTAGAAGGTCATTAGTAATCTCTTAATTTTCAGTGATTCACCGGCAATCCCAGCTAACCTTTAGAAGCTAGCCTTCGAACTCCTAGTAATTACCGGTAGTGGTTATTCTCAATCTTTCTTAATATTCAGAAGTGCTCAGCCATCTAGGCCTGCGTCTTCCAACTCTTCTAGTGCCTCTGAAGGCCAGTTGAAAGTTTAGTGAACTTATCTCTCTTGGGAGTGCGAAAATCATGCCCAAACCATCTCCATCTACCCCTCTCCATGATCCCAACATTTAATATCAATGTCAGTCTTTCTAAGTTTTTAGAAGCTAATCTCAATCTTTCTTAATCTCAAAAAGCTCAATCTCACCATTTTTTCTCAGCCTATCTCACTCTTCAGAAACTTATTCTCATTTTGGCCGAATGTTTAGAGCAGTTCACTCTGCCG
>NC_090746.1:49391223-49396223 GCF_036898095.1 Palaemon carinicauda
TATATTTAGCTTCTCTAGAAATGTTATCATTTACTTTGAAACTTTAAGAATATTAATTTTCTTTTTGTCAAGAGGCAGTTTGTTCAAATTTCGGTGTTGATCTAGCTATGATTTCTCTTTTTCAAAGTCCCTAGTTTACTGGACATAAGACATACGCTTCTAGAAGTTCAATTCAGGGTTGAGGTTAAAACCCTGTATTCATCACACAGTTTATAGTTTAAATAACTGAAAATATAGGTTTAGCATTTTTTTTTTTTCAATTTGTCAGTTTTTCTTCTGTATTATTCAGAGTTAACCTCAAATTATTATTATTATTATTATTATTATTATTATTATTATTATTATTATTATTATTATTATTATTATTATTATTATTATTATTATTATTATTATTATTATTAAACAAATTTAATCAAAATGCAATGTAAATCTGAATCGCATTCGTATCGGGTTTAGTTGGAAGTTTTATAATTCCAGTGACGTATTACTACGTTTTGTCTAGCAGATATAATAGTGTCCCCTATTTCTAAGGATACATCCCAGTGAAGGATACGGTAGTACCTACGAAGAACTTTATAACCGTTACTTTGAGTCACACAAAATTTCTCTGGAATTGGAGGGCATTTTCACTTCTGAGTCCCATGATGCAACTTTTTCGGAGACCTTTTAGTAGGGATTATAAAAGGTCTCCAGCAGTAGCGTAATAGTTTCTGTAACCGTCAATCATGTTTGATGGGACAGTTCTTCTCTGAGACTATAAAGGATCAACATTTAATGGCTCTACTGTATACCTGTTTTTATGAGGACTCTTGAGCATTTTCCGGTGACGGTTAGGATATGTTAAGATTTATGTCAGTTTAAGGAAACCTTGAACGCCTCACGTGTTCGTAATGTCACTGCCCTCATTGAAAGTTTAAAAGTTCTTGAAAAGAAAGAGGAAATCATACACTGATATGAAAATTAGTCGTAGAAAAGAAATGTACTACTGATAAAAGAGTTCAAGTTTATTTTCCCCTAAGAATGTGCTCATCAAAATTTAGCAAATCAAAGTACAATTGAACTCATTAGTGAGAAACGCACGAAGCGCACAAAACAGCTTAGCCTAGTTTTAGTGGGCTTAGTTCGTTAGGAAGTAAGACCAATGTTATTTTTAAGTACTTTCTATTTTGAGTTTCTTATTCTGAATGGCCTTCCTCCAAGGCAATATTTATTTATAGATTTAAGTTTTTATTATTTTCTTTTTCTTGATTTAAGATGTGACGTGATGTCAAAGTACAGTTCGTTTACGTATCTTTTTATTTTCGCAAATTCATTTGATCATATACGAGACATGTCTTCTTCTGCTTGACATGAACATATAGTTATGATAGCCAATCTTTTGATAAAATTATTTCTTTGGAAATTCTCTCTTTTTTATTGAAACTTTTTTTTAATCAAATTTACAGCGGTTTTTATTTCTCTGTTTACCTCTTTGTACGATTACCGTTAAATCACAAACTGTCGAGCACTAAAATGTTATCCACGTCAAACAATGACTATTTCACCAGACAACAAACCCCTGACTTCTTGAGGCCATATTGCGGTAAAGTTTCTCGCCTTGTTTTAAGAAAAAAGAAACGCTTGAGTAAAAGTTTTGGCTCGATAGTGACGCAAGACGTCTTTTAGAGAAATGTTTTCCTTGAATTGAGATAGGGATGAAATATCGTCTTAGTTTTGAAGAATTCAGCAATTTCTTGCAACACGTTAAACCTCTAGCCTCCAGCTCTCTCTAGCTCCGGACTATATATATTTAGGACAATTTCATATTTCTAATCCTCTATCTCTCTCCGGTGTTTCTGTATTTTGAACTATTGGAAATTCTCGATTTCTTTCTCTCACACACGCACACACACACACACACACACACATATGTATATATATATATATAATATATATATATAGATATATATATATATATATATATATATATATATCATTATATATCTTCCCTATATAATAGAGAGAATGTGTCTGGTTCTCTCTCTCTCTCTCTCTCTCTCCTCTCTCTCTCTCTCTCTCTCTCTCTCTCTCTCTATATATATATATATATATATATATATATATATATATATATATATATATATATATATATATATATATATATATATATATGTATATATATATATATATATCAACGACCACGCTGGGCGGCTTTGTTTGTCAGACATATAACTACTCGATCTCTCCCCGTCACTAGGTTAGAGCGAGAGGGAGTAGTCATTCCCTGGGGATAGGGAATGCCCCATAAAGATGCCCTCGGAAGCTACAACAGCCGTGTCGTGATTATGAAACAGATGGAATCTGTGCGTGTGCGTATGCATCTGTTTAAATATTTAGCCGCTATTTGATGTGTGTTTTTGTGTGTGTGTGTATATATATATATATATATATATATATATATATATATATATATATATATATATATATATAATATATATATATTGATTGATTAATTGATTGATTGATTGATTGGTTGAATGAATGAATGATTAATTACGTACTCGATTCGTAAATGTAAATGTAACCGATGGCAGTATGATGAGAGAAGAGGCGAGTCAAAATAGTGAAGAAGTAGCAGCAGAACCAGAATGATCTATACAGAAGTTTAACAAGAGACTCAATGTGTGAAGATATTTCATTGAGTGTGAATGAAAGGAAAAAAGATGTAGCTGTTGAGAACAAACTGTATTCATACTGAATATTGCGCAAGAAGAATTGATGGATGAGAAATGTGGAGATACGCAGATGTAAGATGTTTAGCAATGGAATAGTCAAAGCAGAGGCCGTTCTATCTTGTGGAAAGAGTGGATGTCGTTGTCATATTACGATGAAAGTACAAGTGTAACAGTTGGGAGTGGGTGGATCTTTTCTTAACATTATCATTGAATTTCTAAGTAATAGGTCGCAATGAGTTGTTGTTGATAGACAACATAGTGAGTGCAGGAAGGTGATATCTGGTGTTCCTCAGGGTAGTGTTCGTATAATAAATACTATATACATATGACATGTCGTTTCGCCTAGAAGACAAGATCGTTGCATATGCAGATGATGCCACTCTCTTTGCATCAATTCCATCTCCTGAATGTATATTTGGGGTTGCTGAATCCCTTTATAGAGAACGTGCTAAAATTACTGCACGGTGCAAATTATGAGGCATGAAGTTGAATGCTAACAAAGCATATTGTAAGTAGGTCGAGATCAGTTGCTCCTCAACATCCGGATCTCAGCATTGATAATGTTTCTTTAACTCTGTATGACACTTGAATTTTTAGGTGTGATTCCCGATGGCAAAGATACTTTTGAGAAACACGTTAGGTCTGTGTCTTCTTCAATTACGCAAAAATATTGGTTTATTGAGAAAATCTTTTACGATTTTCGGTGATCAATCTATACTGATGAAGTGTTTTAATTCTTTCATTCTATCTTGTTTCGAGTATTGTTGTTCTTTCTGGTCGTCTAATTCCTGGTCTAGATATTAATCTTTGGCACCGTCATTCAATTAGATTGTAATGTATGTTGCATAAGATTTTTCATAATTTTAACCATCCTTTACATTCAGATCTTCCCGGACAGTACCATCCTGTTCGTAATACTAGATATGCAGTTAATTTTAATAGACAAGACTTCTCGATCATGAGGCTCAATACTACACAGTATTCTAGAAGTTTTAGTCCAGCTGTGACCAAGTTTTGGAATGATCTTCCTAATCGGGTAGTTGAATCGGTAGAACTTCAAAAGCTCAAACTTGCATCAAATGGTTTTATGTTGAACAGGCGGACATGAGTCTCTTTATAGTTTATATATGAAAGATATGCTTTAATGTTGTTACTATTCTTAAGATATTTAATCTTAATTGTTAATTATTTTTCAGGTAGTTTATTTATTTCCTTATTTCCTTTCCTCGCTGGGCTATTTTCCCTGTTGGAGCCCTTGCGCCTATAGCATCCTGCTTTTCCAACTAGGGTTGTAGCTTAGCTAATAATAATAATAATAATAATGATAATAATAATAATAATAATAATAATAATAATAATAATGTAATAAGTTCGACTTACTGCAGATGAGATTTCTCTATATGTATAATAATTGAATAATGTAGATGCTTGTACTTCAAAGGGGATAAACCCTCGATTCTGCAGGCGAAGCGTATGTGGCAGTGCCTTATTTTATATTTGTTGAGGAACCCACCCTATTTTAAGGGAAACGGATTTGATTTGAATTATATATGTGTGTGTGTTTATGCATGTATAAATGTGTCTGCACGTGCGCGTAATAATCTTTCAAGTCTCTCATTTACTTCACCTTTGCATTTCTATTCACCCTGATGTCTTCACTTTCCTCGTCCTCCTCTTCCCCCCCCAACCACTTCCCTCTCCCACCTCCCACCTCTTCCAAACCACTTCCCCTCTCCCACCCCCTACCCATCTCCCACCTCCCCTACCCCCTCCTATCCCCCCTCAATACCTTCTTCGCATTGTTCCGTGGTGTATCTGCTTCCAGCACACGCACGTTTGCATCCCTCAAGACCTCGTCGTCGATCTCGTCCGGAGCGTGCCAATGCCACAGATGTGCCCAAGTGCCAATCTTAGGGAGGCTCTTCAGTTTAGGAGATGAGTCTGCTCGGTTATTACCGGAGCCTCTTAACTGGTGGGGTTTAAATCCCTCTTACCTGGTTTGATACGATCTGACTCTCTTAGGTTTGTTCGGTGCAATCGCGTTTCTTTCTGTTATTCGGGAAAGGAGAAGAGACTTAGGAGATATTTTCATTCATATTATTTTCATCCTTCTGTTCGTGTATAACAATTATCACTTGAATAATTTTGCTCTTTAGAGGGAGAAGACGAGGAGGAGGATTCTCAGGGTGGGTTGAGCCCTCTCTATGGGTGGGGAGCCGGTTATATGGATAGGTGATCATGTGATGATATTGGTGTAGGTAAGGTCGATTTTGTCACTCTTAACGT
>NC_090746.1:49401223-49403723 GCF_036898095.1 Palaemon carinicauda
CCCCACTTTTCCTCATATGACTTAATTCACCTCTTCCCTCATGTGTTAATCCCCCTTTTCCTTCCTCTTATCCCTTAATCCAATCTTTTTTCTCTTAACCTTAATCTCCCCGTTTCCTCTTTTTCCTTAATCCCCTTTTTCCTACCCGTGTCTTAATCCACTTTTGTCGCCTCTTATGTCTTAATACCAATTTTCCTTTCTCTTATATCTTGAATCGCCCTGTTTTTCATCCTTTTATATGTTAAAGCAATTTTTTTTCTCACGTATCAATTCCTTATTTCCACTCTTCTTCTTTTTACCTTGGTTTCCCCTCCTGTTATGGTTTAATCAAGGGTTTTTTCTCCTCTTTTGGCCCAATCTCTTGTTTTCCCTCTTCTTATGTCTCATTTCCTTGTTTCCCGTCCCGTAATCGTCTTAATCTATTGTTTTCCCCCATTATGTCTCAATCTCCCGATTTCCCCTTATTAAGGACTAAAGCCTTTCGTCTTTCCCTTTTGACGCTTTTTATGTCCCAGTCCCTTGTTTCCTTTTATTTCTTAATCATCCGTTTCATTCTTTTTATGTCCTAATCCCGTTTTTGTCATATATCTTAATCTCTTGTTCCCTCTTTATGGCCCAACCTGTGATTTTACCTGCAATGGCTTGTAAATTAATTCTTTTTATCATCTTAATCCCATGTTTCCCTTCTATTATGTTGGAATCCCTCTTTTTCTTCCTCTTCTGTCTTAATCCCCTTTCCCCTTTCCTTATGTCTCCTTCCCTGTAACTTGTCCTCCTGTTATGCTTTAATATCCTTCGCTCAAACTGGTCATGGTACTTTCACTTAATTCTGTCTTGTAATTAATTTCGTTGGAAGGAGATTCCATTTTTTTCAATATCAGTTTCATGTGTCTTTTGACGATTGAACGTACTTTTTTGGCGCTTCATTTAACTTTTTCTTGTTCATTATTTACTTTTTTTCTGTGGCATCAAACTTTCCCAGAGATTAGAAAACATAATTTCGACACCAACGCACGTGTACTTATGAAAAGATGGTATGTAGACATATGCCGGTTTGTATTTATTATTTTTTGTTTGCTAGCCATACTTTCCGTGTCTGATTCACAGCAACTGCGTTTGACATGTACGGCTGCATTCAAGCCTTTTTTTATTTCCCTTATGTAAAGTATGTTCTTGATTTTGACGCTGATTCAATTGGGTTAACATCTCTCCAGCTGCATAAGAGTATCTTGTACATATCAGCAAATAAGAAATATTTTACACTTTTATCCCTCTTTCAAACTACGTATTTAATTTTATGAACTCTTTTATTAAACAGTGGCTAAAATTCACTGCTTTGTCAATACGAGTGCACGATTTAATGATAGAATAAATCAATGTAACCTATTAAGTATTGGATTTCGAGGAAGAAAATTAACAAGCTAAAGTCCTTTTAGAATCGATGTAGCTATGACCTTTGAAGCCCTTCAGACAGACGAAATGGTAATTATCCGTCTCTTTCTTGGTATTGTAAATCTGGTTTGTTAGTAGACATTTAAATGTTATGGGATCTTTAAATCTACCTCATCACTCCTTTATATTTCAAATCACTTGAGATATTTATATGTTGCCAAACAAATTTAACTGTTGGGTCAATGGAAATCATATGACTTTCGATATTAGTTCTTTAAGCAAGGTATGAATACCTTTTTGAGAATGCAAATGATAAGAAAGAGTGTTTCAAGAGATTAGCAGATAGTCATTTTTGTTCTCTTATTATAGCAACCCTTCATAGATTTAAAGTCTCTCTCTCTCTCTCTCTCTCTCTCTCTCTCTCTCTCTCTCTCTCTCTCTCTCTCTCTCTCCTACTTTGATCACTAGATTCCAACACCTCCCTCTTATTGAAAGATATCTTAATGCGTAAACACTATACCAAAAATCTCTTTTGTCTTATCCGAAAATAGCTTTCCAGTGAACCATAAGGATTAATGAATGTTACTCTCAGTCCCTGCAGTTCTCTGATCTTTGCTCTTTTTTCTTCTCATTTTTATTCACCATTTTATGATCCCTTTTCCTTATAGCCAGGAAATAGGGTTATTTGACTTTTGTATTTCTTTATAAGCTTTTTTTCCATGCTGTTTTTCTTAAAGAACCCCTTTGTTTTGCCTTTCATGTAGATATGTTTTTGTTTATAGTTTTCATGTCCGTTTTTATATGGTATTTTAATGGAGAGAGAGAGAGAGAGAGAGAGAGAGAGAGAGAGAGAGAGAGAATTGGGAACATTGAAAGACAAACTGAACTTTATATTTCCAATACTTTTCAATTCAAAAACAATTTTTTGAAAACGGCCATTTGTCCAATTTGGACGACGTTTGAACTACATCCAAAAACACTATAAATATATATTTATATGAATGTTGCCAGTTCTTTTGTTTTTGAAGATATTTGACGTCCAGTGTCTATTTCGAGAGAGAGAGAGAGAGAGAGAGAGAGAGAGAGAGAGAGAGAGAGAGAGAGAGAG
>NC_090746.1:49416223-49433723 GCF_036898095.1 Palaemon carinicauda
TTTTCGTGTAGCTCTACTACTTGGTGTTTTCCCTTGTGTTCTCTCGTTATTTTGGATATAATTCAACATTATGATGCCTTCTCCGGCCTCTTCTGCCTCTGGAAAGTTGAGTATTATCTTTACTTTGTATAAATGTAAGCTCTTGTTGTTTTGAATTAAATCAAAAGTGATATTAACGTAAACAAGAGCTGTTGCCTACCGGAGGCATCCTGGATGTTGTCGCTCGCTATATATTGGTCATTTAGTTAGCTAGAGCGACGTTCCCGGTTTATTATGCTTTAATAATTTAGCTATTTAGCTCCTCTAGGAATGCTTATATGATGCCGTTAGTTTTTAGTTCGGCGATTTAGGTAACCGATCTCGCCCTTCGCGAGGCTTAGTGGCCTAGGCGTTTGGCCCTAGTACTTTCATGCATGATATAAGTTTTTCCGAGTGTTATGTTATTGAAGCTATAGGCAAATATTTTATATATGTAAGATATTGTTGAATTTTCTTTCCCAGATTGTATACGAGAG
Source organism: Palaemon carinicauda (assembly GCF_036898095.1). NCBI lineage: Eukaryota > Metazoa > Arthropoda > Malacostraca > Decapoda > Palaemonidae > Palaemon > Palaemon carinicauda. The sequence goes on from NC_090746.1 coordinate 49,416,739, forward strand.
AGTTTCGGGGATTCATGTAATCGTTTCTCACCGCACCTAGGCTAGTAGCCTATGGTACTGTAGTATACTTTCGCACATCCCCGATTGTTCTTTTCTCCTCCAGAGACTAAGTTCAATCCCTCTCTCCCTCTGAGTAAGCCTTAGGCTTAATCCTAGCGGTTCTATCTGAATAATATTCAGGTATAACTATACTAGGATATGTCTGTCCTGACCTGATAACCAGAGTGACTGGTTTTTTGGGTTGGGACAGAACATCAGAGTTTCTAGTCTGTGGTCTGCTTCTTCCTAGCATAGAGAATGAGTTTCCTTTGCTAGGTTAGGTGCGGACACAGGAAGCTTTGCTTCCCTAGTCCACGTCTGAAGGATTCGGTACGATGATTCCTTCCTCTGGTGGTCTAGCAGACTGTCCTGTGTTGTTTTTCTCGGGCTGGAGAATGAGTTTTCTCCGTTGCCTGATGAAATAACTTCACCTAACTTTGTTCTGGTTGGGAGTCTTCCTCCCTAATAGACAACTCTAGGTTAGGATGAGCTTCCCTAACTGCTGAGTGCGTCTCTTGCTAGAACGAAGTTTATAGAACCCTTATCCCTTCCCCCCCCCCCTTTTCTCTTTCTTAGTGATGGCCTAGCCATTGCATCTTTGGCCGCAGTCCTACTTCCGTACCTAGTGTAGGTTAGGATGGAGGACCGGCTCAGCTCTCTGCTGGCCGGCAATTATTTGTCGGCCGGCAGAGACCCCTTCTTTTGCAGAGTGAACCCCAGACCTCCCTTGGTCTCCCTTCCATGTCCGCCGGTAGAGTCTGGCAGGCTATGGATTCCTTGGAAGCCTGAATGCTACATTCTCCCCTTCCATATGTTCACTCTTTCTGGATGGAAGGTCGTATGGCAATACCGCCTTATAACCTTACATCCATACTGTTTCTTTGACTAGCGTGTTGTACCCCTAGCCCGGCTGCCAGCTTAACAGCCGGCAGCCGGGCAGGTGGAGGTTCTCTGGTTCTTAGCCACTGCCGGCAGGAATGGGTATTGCTACCTTTGCCTGCCGGCAGTGGGAACACATCCTGAAATCTGCTGGCCACTACGATTAGCGGCCGGCAGCCGGGTGTTAGTGTTTTCAGCTGCCGGCCGGCACACATTTGCGAACCAGTGACCTGCCACCTATTAGTTTAAAGGTAGTATATCTTTGAACTATACAGAGGTAAATGCCGGCCGGCACAACAGCATGCGATGTACAGTAGTTACTATTTTTGTAGTGTAGTACACACTGCATTAATAAAACTACAGTGCAGAGCTTGTGGTAACACTAAAGTTATTTCTTCATACTTAATGTTATCTTGTACAGCCTTTTGCTGAGACCGTACAATATATAGAAAGTGAGTTCTTTCTGTATTCATTCTATCCCGTATATTAAAACTTTATTTCAAGGTGTGAACTACACCTTAAATTTCCGTTTAGGAAATTACATAAGGTATTCTAGAATAGAATTAACCTTAGATTTAATATCTTGGGAGGTTACAGCAATTAGCTGGACAGGAAATACAAGTATGTGTCTTTCCTTCTTTCTTTTAGCTTTACGGTGTAAGCTACATATTCTAATATAAGTGAAAAGCCTTCACTTGATACTCATGGATTTTTCTTCTCTTTACAGGAGGACCATCCGAAGTGCGGGAGTGTTTTTTTGTAATGTCCGTAGTAAGAATTTCTGTGAACATCAGTTTTGCAGGAGGCACGCAGCATGCGCAGCCTCCAGAAGTGATCTCCGGTAATGGGACCCTCAGGTTTGTACAGTATGTTCTAACCTGATTACCGAGGCTTTTGACGACCCCAAGTCGACGGAGTCAAGGGATGCTGCCAGGGAAAAGTTACGAACCTGGGTGGGGGGTTTTCAGAAAAACACCTCAGGCCCCTACCTTCCAAATGAGAAGATGAGGGCCTACCTTTTCCCTAAAGCATCGGCTGATGCAGTCATTCCTCAGCCTCAGGTGGAGAGACCAACTGCCCAGAATCCGGTAGATTTTAAAGTCTTGGCCACCCTTCACAACATCCAATTGGACGATAAGATGTCGGAGGTGTCGGATTCTACAGAGAAGGACCTTCTAGGAGAAGGTCAGGAGGAGAAGCTGTTCCAGGCTCCTCAAGTAGAAGAGGAAGAAATCTGCAAGGTGTCGGTTACATCGGTTCCGGACCCAGAACCTGTTCCCTCTACATCGTCTGCTATCCCAGATGAACTGGGAAGGACTCTTTCTTCTATTGTTGAGATGATCCAACAAATTCAAAAGAAGAATGATGAGAAGGAAGCTGCAATGAAACTGGAGATACGTAGACTTGCAGCATCATGTGGGCCCCAGAAGTGACTCAATATGAAGGATCTTCCTTTGTGCTTGGATACCAATCCTTGGAGGTATGCCGAGCACATAGAAGATCGTGATATCAGAAAAGTTGGGAGCAATTTCCCTGGAAGAGGTGGAATCTTGGCCCACAAAGATTCTTACCCGGACTGCTATGTCCGCCTTAGGAAGGAGCCAGCCTCAAAGGAGGAGACGGAGCCGAAGGAGGTCATAGATTTGACCATAGTAAAGCTCAGGCGTTACAAGCGAGCTCGATGAAAGAGAGGAGCTTCACGAACTCAAAGGTGCCAGCCTTGAGTAAGAAGCTTCCCTCCTTTGTGGCCTCTCCTACTAGAGCCTTTCCCTTCATGGAAAAAGGATCTAAGGCAGCCTTAAAGGCGGGGGAGGCAGGGAAACCATGCCCCTTCTTGGAGGAGAGCAAGCCGTTATCTCTGACCTTGCCCTTGGACTAAGAAGACTAGAAGGACATACACCTTACCTTCTCAGTCGGGAAGCTGGAAGCTGATATTGCTGAACGTCAGTTTCGTGAGGATCTTCCAAAACTGTCGGAGGTTCTTTTGCGCAGAGACGAAGGAAAGACTTGCGGCATCGATGTTATTTCAAACGACATTAGAAACGATGGCAAGTGACCCCAAGATCCAGGACATGTTCATGGTAGTGGCCAAAACCCATCTGGCCACAGTTACGAAGGATCTCTATAGCTTTATTAAAGCTAGGAGAGCCTGTAGAGAGTTCATGTTCGCCTCGTCTGCGGTGACGCACGAACCGAGGAAACTGATCTCCTCTCGTATCTGTGGTAAAGACCTCTTTCCTAACGAAGTGGTTAAAGAGATAGTAGACAAGGCCGCCACAGGGAATAGGAACCTTCTCAAAAAGTGGGGCTTAGATCTTAAGAGAAAGTCTTCTCCGGATGAGGGTCCCCAACCCAAGAGGAAGACAAAAAGGCCTAAGCCATCCTCTCGGCCAGCTATACCCTACCGACAGCAACAACAACAACAACTCCCTGTGACCGCGGGGCCTCAGATAATAGCACAACCTCCAACCACGTACCAGCTGGTACCTCAACAAGTGGCGACTCAGTCGCCAGTTTTTAACCCAGCCTTCGAAAGGCAGACTTCTTACTTTCGTTCGAAGGCTAGAGGAACAGCCAGAGGTTCTTCTAGACGCCCTTCAAGGGGAAGGGGATCCAGGGGAGGATGCAGTCAAGGAGGCAAGGCCTCAGGTCCACAACAGCAGAAGTGAGATGCTTCCAGTAGGAGGGAGACTACAGTTATTTAGGGATCGCTGGACCTTCGATCCCTGCGCCCACAGCCTAATAAAGAATGGACTAGTTTGGAGCTGGAGCAGTCTTCCACCTCAATTTCCTCAATTCTCCCAACACTCAACCCCCGTTCTGGAAGAATATGTCTGAGAGCTCTTAGACAAAAGAGTAATCTGGAAAGTTAAGTCCATCAAATTCCAAAGAAGGCTGTTTTTGTGTCATTTTAGACTTGTCGCCACTCAACAAGTTCATAGTGAACTACAAGATCAGAATGCTCAAACTTCAACACATAAGGACCTACTGCCCAAAAGGGCATATACTGTCTCTATAGACTTGTCTGACGCTTATTGGCACGTTCCAATTAACCGTCACCTCTCCTCCTACCTAGGCTTCAAGTTACATAGAAAACTTTACACCTTCAGAGCCATGCCTTTCGGGCTAAACATAGCCCCAAGGATTTTCACGAAGCTCGCGAACGCAGCCGTCCATCAATTACGCCTAAAGGGGGTCCAAGTAGTAGCCTACCTGAACGACTGGCTGGTGTGGGCAGCATCCAGGACAGAATGCATGCATTCTTCTAAGATAGTGATCCAGTTCCTGGAACATCTGGGATTCAAGATCAACATAAAAAAGTCTCGACTTTCGCCAGCTAAAAAATCTCAGTGGTTGGGAGTCCACTGGAATTTGGAGTCACATCGACTTTCCATTCCTGGGAAGAAGAGGAAAGAGATGCCAGGATCTGTCAAGAGACTGTTGAAATCCAAACGGATATCAAGACACGAACAGGAGAGAGTGCTGGGCTCTCTACAGTTTGCTTCGATAACAGATCCAGTGCTAAGAGCACAGCTAAAGGATGCAACAGGAGTCTGGAGAAAATACGCATCAAACGCGCGAAGAGATCTAATAAGACCACTACCGACTCGACTGCGAACGCTTATCAAGCCGTGGTCCAATGCCAAGCAATTGAAGAAATCAATACTTCTTCAACCTCCTCCCCCATCAGTAACTATCAACACAGACGCTTCAAAGGAAGGCTGGGGAGGTCACTATCATCAGAAGAGAGTCCAAGGAGCTTGGTCCAATCTTTTCAAGTCATTTCACATCAACTTTCTAGAAGCCATGGCAGTACTTCTGACACTAAAGAAAGTATCTCCTCGCCACTCGACCCACATAAGACTGGTTCTAGACAGCGAGGTGATAGTGAGATGCCTGAATCGACAAGGGTCGAGGTCACCTCAAATCAACCAAGTGATGTTGGCCATATTCCGTTTGGCAGAAAGGAAGAAATGGCACCTGTCAGCAGTTCACATTCAAGGGTTCCGCAATGTGACAGCAGACGCTCTATCCAGGTTTACACCAATAGAGTCAGAATAGTCCCTAGACGCAGGATCGTTCTCCTTCATCTCGAGTCAAGTCCCGGAGCTGCAGATAGACCTCTTTGCGATGAAAGACAACAAGAAAATAGATCGTTATGTGTCCCCATACGAGGATCCGCTAGCGGAGGCTGTGGACGCTATGTCCCTAGACTGGAACAGATGGTCCAGTATTTATCTGTTCCCTCCGCACAACCTCCTTTTGAAGGTCCTTGACAAACAGATCCCTCAAAGGGAAGGCGGCAATAGTGGCCCACAAGTGGCCAAATAGCGTGTGGTTCCCTCTGGCATTGGAACTACGACTAAAATTCGTACCGCTACCGGATCCATCCCTGTCTCAGCGAGTACAGAAGTCGACTGTTTTCGCTTCATCACAGAAAACCAGGAACCTACATCTCATGATTTTCTCTCCATAGTGAGGAGGAAAAAGTGAGCAGGCGACACAATACTATTGTTAAAGCGCTTAGAAGGTTTTGAAGTAAAAGTCATATTTCTGTTTGTACTCGCTTTGGGGGCCAGAGTAAGTGAAATGGTGGTTCTCTCTGGAGAGGGAGGCCATGTCCAGTTCTTGGAGGGAGAACTGAATCTATTTCCAGACCCAACGTTTCTTACCAAGAACAAGCTACCCACCAACAGGTGGGGTCCCTAGAGAATCTGCCCTCTGAAGGAAGATGCATCTCTATGTCCAGTGGAGTGCCTAAAGGTCTATCTTCATAGAACTTCAGACTTTATGGGAGGACAGCTGTTCAGAGGAGAAACCTTGGGTTCAAAGTTATCTATAACTAAGGGCGAAACTCACCTGTGTTATTCACAAAACGGATCCTGACAGTACACCCTCTAGTCATGATCTGAGAAGAGTTGCTTCTTCCATAAAATTTCTTTATTTATATGGACTTTGAACATCTTTGTTCGTACACCGGCTGGTAGTCATCCAAGGTGTTCTTTATGCACTATGCAAAGCAAGTGGAGCAACTCAAGAAGTCTGTGGTAGCAGCAGGTAGAATCCTTTAACCTTCTGTTTTAAATCTGCGAGGAACAGTGTAATTAATTTGGGACGATTAATTAAGAGGGTGGGTGTGTAGTCACTGTTTGTTACTACACACTGAGCGATAGGCCACGAAAGTGTCCTTATGAACTGTTCCATTGACGTTAGTGATCTATAGCATAATACGGACACTTGTGCCAAGCGTTTCTTATGCTAGTGTATATAAACAGTATACAGACTGTATCATTATTATTAATAATTTGATTGAAGTGGCAAATCTATTTCCTATTAGACGAAACAATATTTTCTGTTGACTGTTTTCTTTATGCTTTAATGGATATCATCCACATTTCATAAATTTTATAAATGTTGATCTGATTTGTATGTTTATTAAATCTTAATAAACTAGTTCATAGTGAACCTTGCGTCTTATTCGCCCACACTCATTTTATTAGAAATGTACTGAGCATTAAGATTAAAATATGGATGTTTTTATCATGGTATATCTTTTAAGATTGTTCCCTGATTCAAGCAAAAATCCACTCACTTTAACCCTTCCTTAGGAAGGGTTGACGTTGTACCCTAAGGGAATGGTGGTAGAGATGCAAAATTTATTCCTATGCGGACACAACTGTTATCCAATAGTTAATGAGAGTAGACATATTGGGGGATATGTCAGGAATTCATACTGACATTGGTGACTCTTATACAAACTTTGCTTTATAATGTATAGGGCGAGACCACTATACAAGCTTGTCATTTTGTTATCCATAGTTATTATGTACTCCTCGAGACTTTTTCCAGAGTCTAGTACAACTCTTCTCTGTAGGGGGCAGGAAGCACTAACATAGTTCATGCTTAGATGAAATGATGTATGACGGTAACATCATAGGTCTCTAGGTCTAGATGGACCAGGAAAATACTTTCTTGAGTGTACGGCACCGGTTGAGAACCCACAGATACAGTAATGCTCTGGTAAACTTCCATCAGGGCGACATGGCCTGAGCCCAAAAAACGGATTTTGAGCGAAGCGAAAAATCTATTTTTGTATGAGGTAGCCATGTCGTCCTGATGGACCCGCCCTTCCTTTTATTGTAAAAGGGCTTATTTAGCCCTCCCTATAATACAGTATCTGTAGCACCTCGTATATCGCTAGAAGGAATAAAGAGGGCGCTACCGCCTTCATCAGATACACACTGGAAACGGAATAGGAGAGATTCCTTATGAGCGGCTCTTTTTTCATTCTCGTTTCAGATTCTTGTCACTGTAACCCCTCGAAGCGTTAATACTGTTCGGGGTGAAGATAGCTATGTGACGTATCAAGAACACGTCCTCTGATATTATGCGATATCCCTGTTAGATTTATTTAGGGATATACGCTCCAGGAGTTAGAATTCTGGATACCTTAAGGTAAAATTCTCTGGGAATATCACTGTAGTCAGATATACCCTAGGAAGCTACCCTTTAGGAACTTCCATCAGGACGACATGGCTACCTCACCCAAAAATAGATTTTTCGCTTCGCTCAAAATCCGTTATATATGTATATATATATATATATATATATATATATATATATATATATATATATATATATATATATATATATATATATATATATATATATATATATATATATATATATATATATATATATATATATATATATATATATATATATATATATATATATATATATATATATATATAGATATAGATATAGATATAAAATGTGTGTGTGTAGAAAACACAAAAGCTGACATGTGATGACTGTAAAATATGTATTATAGCCACGACAGGAAAAGAGGAAAGACATGATTTGATTTTGAGCTTTTGTTCATTTTGAGTCCGTCGATGTCAGTAATGGACTGAACTACTAACTCCAATCGAATCTTTTCCTCTTTCCTTTCGTGGCTATGATAGAAAATATTAATAGGTAGTACCGCTATAGAGTTATGGGGTTCTTTGACAGCCCAGACAGTACTTCATTGGATCCTTATCTCTGGTTACGGTTCACTTTCCGCTTGCCTACACATACACCGAATAGTCTGCCCTATTCTTTACAGATTCGCCTCTGTCCCCATACTCCTGACAACACTGATATTACCAAAGAGTTCTTCTTCACCCCAGGGGTAACTACTGCACGTGTAATTGTTCAGTGGCTACTTTCCTCTTGGTAAGGGTAGAAGAGACTCTTTAGCTATGGTAAGCAGCTCTTCTAGGAGAAGGCCACTCCAAAATCAAACCATTGTTCTCTAGTCTTAGGTAGTGCCATAGCCTTTGTACCATGGTCCTCCACTGTCTTGGGGTAGAGTTCTCTTGCTTGAGGGTACACTCGGGCACACTATTCTTTCTAATTTCTCTTCCTGTTTTGTCAAAGTTTTTATTGTTTATATAGAAATTATCTATTTTAGTATTGTTACTGTACTTAATATATTTTACTTTTCCTTTTTTCTTTTCCTCACTGGGCTATTTTCCTAGCTAGGGCCCTGGGCTTATAGCATTCTGCTTTTCCAACTAGGGTTGTAGCTTAACAAGTAATAATATATATATATATATATATATATATATATATATATATATATATATATATATATATATATATATATATATATATATAATAATATATATACATATATATACATATATTTATATATATATTTATACATATATTTATATATATATTTATATATATATATATATTTATATATATATATATATATATATATATATATATATTTATGTATGTATATTAGAACAATATTAATTCGGGTACCGTGAGGTTCTACTACTGTTTGTTCTGTGTATTTACGCAATTGCTCTGGTGGTTTCAGTTGTCATGGAACAGTGCCTAAATGCAGTGAGATTTGTCCAGGAAAACCACTTACATGGAGTAAATTATTCACTGTTATTTCCAATTTTCTTATTTTCTGACGTTTCATGCTTTATTATGGTAACATTTACTAGTATTTTAATATTGAAAAGCTATGAATTAAATTTACTTTTTTAGTGAATAAGTACTATATTAGATTTGTTAGTCTCTACAGCTATTATAAGAGCTTGTAGTTTTTGTGTCTAGATCTTCCACCGTTACGTTTAATGCAAGATATTGTCTTGCTAATTAGTATAAAATTTATGAGGGTAAGAATGTCAGGCTTTATGAGAATCACGAAATGAAATGGATAATAATGATAACGATTGAAGATACTAGTAATCTTGCTTTATAAGCGGAAATACTGTCGCCCTCAAATTGTTATATATTTTTATTCCCTAATCGATTACCTTAAACATATTTATTTATTAAATGCAAAGTTTAATCAAATAAAGGTAATTTTCAGCAGTGCCCTAAGTTTAAAAAAAAAAATTAATAGCTTCCAGTACCAGCAAGCTTTTGAGAGAGAGAGAGAGAGAGAGAGAGAGAAGAGAGAGAGAGAGAGAGAGAGAGAGAGAGAGAGAAAGTTAAGGGTGGTGTGTTTTGGGGGGGGGGCGCGGATGGATATAGGGAAGAGCAGTCAGTATTGCCCAACTTATTGCAATGAAAGACTAAAGCTAATAATGGAGCATCAACTTGAATGAAATTGCAAGGCTTTATTGCCCAAGACTTAAGCAACAAGGCTGCAATTACTCCCTCTCCGGAGGTGAAGACTGCGCAGCTGCAATACGTTCGAGCCAAAGTTCAATCATGAGAGAAGCCACCTGAAATCAGATTGACGGCAATGTTTTTCCTTATTTATTTTTTATATTTTGTGCCATGATCATGTTTTATTTGGTAAGGCAAAGTTTTTATATAAACTTTGTTTGGAAAATGATATCCTAGAAAAAGATCCTGCTATTAAATGGGAAAACTTTGTTTTGATGGAAGGATATTGTCAGTTTTTCTTTTTACATATTAATTGAGACTTTTATTCATTCAAAACCGAGGAAAATAAATTTGCAAAATAAGTGAAATGTTTTTTTTTATCTACCTTTATACAGTAGTGAAAAATTAAAATATCTTTTTGATAATTTTATCACACATTTACTGATGTAAAAGGTATTAATTTATCATAATTTACAGAGCATTGGATTGGAGAAATAACTATCTTGAAGGAACAATCTCTCTCTCTCTCTCTCTCTCTCTCTCTCTCTCTCTCTCTCTCTCTCTCTCTCTCTCTCTCTCTCTCTCTCAAAATACCACTTACAAGTTCCACGAGTATTATGTTATTCAATAACAATATGAGACGGCTTTGTAAAAGTTCACGTTGTTTAGCCTTATAATAGTTGAAACATTTTAAACAATTCAAGTAACCATGGACATCTAATTTGAATGTTTGTCTGTTTTACGAATTTATTTCTTTACATGCACCCGATTTTATTTCTTACAATTTTTGTTCTAGATGACACGTGTATTGTGAATTAATTTTCATATAGCTTAAAAATCTTCATATTTATTTGAATTTATACCAACTACAAGATTCATTGCCCCAAGATGAAGAAGAACGTTTATCTGAAAGCCCCACCAGAAACGCACATTCTGATCAGGTTTACAGTTTTCCCGGAAGGGGGCATTGAAAACTCAATGTGGCGTACAGTTGGTAAACTATTTTGGTAGGCATCGACGCCATATTTGATGATGGCAACTTCGCTGTCACCTGTCATTTTCTTCTTTATTGAAGCATCGACGCTGTTCATATTACGCTATTCCTTATTGCAGGTTTCTGGTATCCATATATATCATAATCTACAAGAATTAACATTAAAACTAACTAGATTTTGAATGATAGGTACTCCTAAATCCAACAGAACTTATATATATATATATATATATATATATATATATATATATATATATATATATATATATATATATATATATATATATATATATATATATATATAAGTTTTTGGGGGGGATATAAAACACTTGAAAATAAAGTCGAAACATCGTAGGTAAAGTAGTGAACTGGTAATGTTTAAATGTACCTACTAATACATGCTTATATATATATATATATATATATATATATATATATATATATATATATATATATATATATATATATATATATACAGTGTTGGGGGCAGTTAAGGGAGTAGTAAAAAATAGAGGATTGGGCATGAATGTAAAGAGAGTTCTATATGAGAAAGTGATTGTACCAACTGTGATGTATGGATCGGAGTTGTGGGGAATGAAAGTGATGGAGAGACAGAAATTGAATGTGTTTGAGATGAAGTGTCTGAGGAGTATGGCTGGTGTATCTCGAGTAGATAGGGTTAGGAACGAAGTGGTGAGGGTGAGAACGGGTGTAAGAAATGAGTTAGCGGCTAGAGTGGATATGAATGTGTTGAGGTGGTTTGGCCATGTTGAGAGAATGGAAAATGGCTGTCTGCTAAAGAAGGTGATGAATGCAAGAGTTGATGGGAGAAGTACAAGAGGAAGGCCAAGGTTTGGGTGGATGGATGGTGTGAAGAAAGCTCTGGGTGATAGGAGGATAGATGTGAGAGAGGCAAGAGAGCGTGCTAGAAATAGGAATGAATGGCGAGCGATTGTGACGCAGTTCCGGTAGGCCCTGCTGCTTCCTCCGGTGCCTTAGATGACCGCGGAGGTAGCAGCAGTAGGGGACTCAGCAGTATGAAGCTTCATCTGTGGTGGAAATGTGGGAGGTTGGGCTGTGGCACCCTAGCAGTACCAGCTGAACTCGGCTGAGTCCCTGGTTAGGCTGGAGGAACGTAGAGAGTAGAGGTCCCCTTTTTGTTTTGTTTCTTGTTGTTGTCGGCTACCCCCCAAAATTGGGGGAAGTGCCTTTGGTATATGGATGGATGGATATATATATATATATATATATATATATATATATATATATATATATATACAGTATATATATATATATATATATATATATATATATATATATATATATATATGTATATATAAAATGTATATCTATATCTATATATATCTATATATATGTATATAGATATAATTTACACTCTCACACACATATATATATATATGTGTGTGTATGTATATATGTATATATACACATCATCTGCTAGTCTACAATTACAACAATAGTTTTCGCCTATTCACATTGTGTCAGCTTTGATACATTAAAGCTGATTGTGATGGTTCGTTGCAGTTCCTGTTATGTCAGTTTCTAGTGATGGTTCCAAAATTTCATCCAAAACCAAATCTTAATTAATTTACTCAAAACGCTCGACTGAAATCTGAAGAATTGTAATTCACTTTGAAATTTATTCTATTTATATGATTTAGAATTGGTTTTTGGAACACTGTAATTATTTGATGAATAAGAAACTTAACCTAGAATATCTTTCCGTCCAGTGTTTATCTAAAAGGCTAAGGATTTTTTGCTGGATTACTCCAAAATTCGCTGTTCTAAAGATACACTGGCAAGGGAGTTCTTCTTTAGCTCAACATCCAAAGCTCCCCCTCCTCCTTCTCAAGAGATATATGAGGAGGAAAATGCGAGAAAAATCCCGTAATAAGAGAATCCAAGCCTTTATGGTTTTTTTCGTACTCTACCCTCTAAGAGGATTCCGATGCCGGGCTATAAGCTCTTCATCTTCGTCGCCTTCTGTCGATGCTCTTTTGTCATCTATACAATATCCAGCAAAACATTTCGGGCCCGAATTGTCAAGTCCAATTTTCTCCCGCGAAAATACGCCGGCTGAGGCTTTTTTTTTTTTTTTTTTTTTTTTTTTTTTTTTTTTTTTTTTTTTTGATATGACGCCCTAATATTCCCGTTCTTATTTAGGTGGGAAAATGACGGCATATTGTCGTCGAGAGGCGGTTATTTCGCAGATGATTTGAGCCTCGAAGATACTTTCGTAATGTAGGGATGTGAGAGGATTGCTGTAGGCTCTTCTTAGGCTCCTATTGACAGGTGATAGCTGGGACCTTCTTCAACAATGATTTTGGTGAGGTTGACTACATGTTTTGCATTTTAAAGCGCTGTAAAATATAAGGTATGTAGTAATATGCCTTGCAAGGCAGTGCATTTTGTATCAACTGATGTTTACTCATAAATTTAAAACGTGACAGATTTTTTAGCCATCTGCTTATATTAAGTCGTTTGGAACCTGTAATGGTATTGAGATGTTAAGTGTGTGTTTATGTATGAGAGAGAGAGAGAGAGAGAGAGAGAGAGAGAGAGAGAGAGAGAGAGAGAGAGAGAGAGAGAGAGAGAGTTGGTATCAAGATAAATGAAATTATGTTTTTCAAGTTTTGAAATGTTAATAGTTGATATATTGATTGCAATGGGTGCTTTACATGAGCGAGTATTGCCATCACTGCATCGCTTACGCTGTGAATAGCTGAAGGTAATTCTTTAATTATCTATTTATCAACCTATTTGTGCAAATATATACTCACATATATACATGTATATATAAGATAGGTAAACCCTATTGTGGTAGCCTATTGGTAACGTCACTGTCGCACAACCTGTTGGTTGGGAGTTCGAGTCATCCTTAAACTGGATATAATATAGTATTGTTTTCAACCTCCTTAGCCCTGTGAGTTAGAAAAGGAAGTCTTCGAGGAGCCTGTAGATCTACCTGCTAACTCGCTAGCAGCCATTGCCTGGTCCTCATTGGCCCTAGCTTGATGGAGAGGGGTTTTGGGCGCTGATCAGTATTTACCTAGGCATTGCCCTGTCGTTTGCATCGGCTACTCATGACTAACTCTTAAACCTTGAATTGTGATTTCGTTCATCTACTTTTGGTTTTGGTATAAAGAATTTTTTATTGCTTGTGAATTATTTTACTGCAAACAAAATTGGAGGATGAACTAGATGTGAAATTTTTATGAAAGGTAAAAGAAGAAATCGTGAATGGTATCAAGAATCATTACATTAAGAAAATACACCTCTAATCCTATCAACAATTATTATTTTTTGTGTAAATGTAAAAATTTGACGGATTAATGAGTATTTTTGAAAGAATAACTGATTGTCTTGGTTGGTGATAAAATTTATTTTTTTATTTTTCTTCACTTTCCCTTAGCTCTTTTTGTTATATTCTTTCTATTATCTGTAAGATTTCTGTTTAATTTAATTTCCTAATAACTACTCGGATAAATGCATGTGTTTTGTAAACAAAAAAGATCATTTAAACCGTGCTTTGTAGTCCTATTTTCTCTCTTATGTATCCTACGTACAAAATTTTTTTTTTTTTTTTCATTTGAAAAGTAATCCTTCCCTTTCAATGAGTTATGTTTTTTCTTTGACTTTGTTGCTACATTCCCGTCCTTTGCAATCATAATTGGGTCCACGTTTCTCAGATTTCACATTAAATTGCTTTTTAACCTTCCAAGAAAATTTAATCAATCACCCAAAACTAATTATGAACTACGATGAAACTTAGTAAGTTTGTTAATTCCTTGCGACATAGGTTTGTGCAATATTGCAGCAGCTTGCTTTACTTATAAACTCCAGAAATTGATCTGAAGCTATATGTGAATTTCGTCGCAAGAGGATCTGAAGAAAGGTACGCCCTGCTATCGGGTTTAAAATTTCGGTGGTTTTAGCCCATATATTTATTCCCTCTTGTGAGTTTTTCACTCGGTTTTAAAACCCCGTTTAAATTCATCACTAAATTGTGCTTAGAGGTTTAAAGCTTGGCCGTGAATGGCAGAGGTAAGGGGTAGTGACAATAACCCAGAGACTGACTATATACAGTATACATATGATAAGCGCAAGATGTCCCCCCTTCACCAAAGCTGGGACCAGGGAGAGCTAGACAGTGGCTGCTGATTATTCGGCATGTAGACTATGGGCTCCCCAACCCACCCCCCTCATTACTAGCTCACAAGGATGGAGAGGTTGCAGACACTACAAAAATCTATCGACCATGAGTGAGATTCGAACCCCAGTCCGACAGGGATGCTTCCAGTGGGCCACCACAAACCACGATTATCCTGTAAAAACACAAGAATGAATTGGATGATGATGTTCAGAGGATAAAAAGATTGAAACCTTGATGGCCCAAATGGTTTCGACATGGTCGAGCTGGTGTATATGGGTGGACGTCGATCAGAGGTCTCCTCAAAATGACCATAAGATACTGTATATGGTTACTTCAGCGGGCTGAATCTAATTTGGGTGGAGCCGTAGATTAAATGAGATAAAAGAATTAGGTTTGTTTTGTGTATAAATAGTTTCAAGGCTTCTGAAATTCAGTTGATTATTAGTATTTTAACTCGTCTCTGTAAGTTTTTTAAATGTTTCAGTTAAGTGTGGTATTCGAGTGTCCGTATCACAGTATTCCTTTGACCCATCTACATCTGAGAATCGGTTATTTCCCTCTAAATTTCGAATGTTTTACAATAATGTTTGTGGATCATAGAATATACAGTACTTTTGAATGTGTTTATCTCGGTATTCTTTATGTACCCCATTTCAGCAAGGAATTCTATTTTTATTCCCTCACTTTTCTCTACTTTTCTTTTTTTTCCTTAGATTTTCTTCTGTTTGCTTCCTGTTCGTGTGATCGACGTCATATTTTGGCTTTAAATTAAATTGCTATATCTAATTAGCAATATTTAGAGACACTCTTTCTGTGTTCATGATCCGTGTATAGGAAATTAACTGGAAGTAGTGATACGGAAAGTATGGGAATTACCTCACAGGGACGATGTTGCATTTAGAGCCTTCTGAAGAAACGGCGTGATTTCGAATGTGCTATTTTTTCCTTTTTAATGCATTTCTATCGATTTATGATATACCTTTGTCGTCTCTTTTGGGTGTTTACAATATTGGAAATTGCTCAAACTTTTCTTTAAGATATTGGAATTTACTCATACTCTCCTTTACAGCACCTTCAAGTCTGCTTTTTGAAAGTCCAAGAAAATTGCGTTTAGGCACTCCAGGTAATGTTTCTTCTCCGGTCTTTCACCATCTTTTGTTTGAAATTTAAAACTTTTATATTTCAAATGGTAATTATCAGATGTCGATGAGATTAAGGAGTTTATTAAGTTAGAATCATTATCTGACTTATTCTGAGAGATACTCAAACTTAATCTGACACAGCTGCTGTACAGAGAAATTTGAAAGTGTTATTTCTCAGTATAGAGATGGCGCTGGTATCTCATATTAATGAGTGGCTGCAGAATTTTGAATTTTACTCTACCTAAGGCTTGAGTGTTTTTTGCGTGGACTCAGTTTAGTTTAGATTAAAGTCCCTTTGTCACCGAACTTCATCGGTTTAGTCTACTGATTCCAAATGAAGTTATTCTCATTTCTATGTATGAAACCATCTGTGCACCATAGTAGAAAAATATTTACTCCTTAGCGAGAGGATTCTAGAAGTTGCTAGAAAGCCTTCTTGCTTGTTTGTTAATTTCCTTTTGGATTGCCCAACGTTTTTATTTTTTACTAAAAGTATAAATTATATTCAGTAATGCGTGGAAATGATTGAAACTCAAGATTTGTGTGTCGTAAGTTCGAGTCCTGCTCGCACCGGAAACAGTTTTCCAGAAGTGTCCACAACATTTACCATCCCTGTGAAGAAGGATATGGGATTTGGGTGTCCTATAGTTATCTGCAGCCATTACCTGTCCTTACCTAGGTATAACTTGGTTAGAAATGGGCCTTAGGTGCATATCATATGATATATGGCTGATCTCTAGGACATTGTCCTATCTCTAGTCTCTCACTCATAAACGATAGACAAAAATATTAATATTTGATGTTATCCATTATCAGCAATAACACTAGGTTTTCTAGAATAAAAAATTGGCTATCCTTTTTAAACTGATTAATGCCTGTTATATAAAAATGTTTGTAATGGGTTTGACAAAATGGTATTAGCTAGAGCGACTCTTAATTGCTTTGATGCATAGGTTCAGTAAAAGATTAAAGTAAATGGACGAAGGCTTTGAAATTTGCATATATGAACAAAACCCATGAAAATGTATGCTTGTTATAACAAAATAATTATAAATTTTTTTTTTTTTTTTTGGTATTAGCATGAACGTGACGCGTAAATTAATATTCAGAGTAAAAACATTGAAATTTTTTA
>NC_090746.1:49436223-49446223 GCF_036898095.1 Palaemon carinicauda
CTCTCTCTCTCTCTCTCTCTCTCTCTCTCTCTCTCTCTCTCTCTCTATATATATATATATATATATGTATGTATATGTATATATAATATATATGTATATTTATTTATTTATTTGTTTATCAATGTGTTTCGTATGTCTCTCCGCCTCCAGCAATAGTTACTATTCTCTTGCCGACGTGGCCAAAATGTTTTGCATATTCAAACTCCGTCTGCTGCCTTTATCCAACATGGCGGTGTTTTGCATTGGAAGGGCCAACACCCACTGTTGTACCTCGAGCTATTTAGTCGATGCAGCCAAGAATGGTAAGGTAGGTGTGGTGTTCGGGTACGGGAAGGGGGGGGGGGTTGCGGGAAGCGGGAGCAAGCACTCTAGCCAACACGAAATCGAAAGAACTTTTTCTCCAGGGCGTTGGCTCTTTTTAAAGTAATAATTCACGATCGTAGTATACTCAAGAAAAAATGATCGTAGTTTTATTAATCATATTTATTAACGTATATGATGTTAGTTTATTTATGATTGTAGGAGGATGAATAATCAAATATAATTTAGTGAAATTGCCTATGTTGCAACTGAAGTTTGTTAACAAACGAGATTCGTGTTGTGGCTGTAACTACCCGTTCCCTATCTGGAGATGTTAGTCTCTTTCTTAAATGGTACTCTTTTTGTTGTTTCTTTTCTACTGCTTGAATAAAGAATATCGAAGAAAAATCTTGGGATCATTATTTCAGCCTTCCGTGTGATAAACATCATCGTTGTTAAAATCATCTTCACTCACACATACACATACGCGCACGCACACACACAGCATTTGGCCATACAGAGACTGAAATGTGTTACTTTTCTTTGCATTTTATATCAAAATGTCTCGATGTATTTTTCCCCTACTGGTCTTCAGATCCTATCATTTGTGAAACTGGACGACTGACTAAGCCATCCCATTTACCCATCGCTGGAAGATTGAAATAAGTCTATAGAAGGCATTTGTGACAACCATCTATTTTTTGTGATTTTTTTTTTTGTAGGGGGGGGGGGGGCCCGACGTGGTTTTCAAAATCGTGAGTATGAAGATCACAGGCATTTAATTTTTTTACTTTTAATTTTTATGTTATTTTATGGTATGATGTGCTATACGCATGAAGTAATTCATTATGCATCGGTAGCTATGCACTGTCCTCTTTTAACCTAACCTAATATTACCTGCGTTACCCTTACCTATTCTGAATTAAATTATGATATAGAAAAGCGTGTGTTTGATAATGTATGATAGAAGAGAGAGAGAGAGAGAGAGAGAGAGAGAGAGAGAGAGAGAGAGAGAGAGAGAGAGAGAGAGAGAGAGATAGAGAGAGAGAGAGGGAGAAAGAGAGAGAACTTTTAATCCAAATAAAAGGCACTATGATGGAGATTAGATACGTTTACTCGTTAATAAACATGAATATCCAATCCTAACCAGACATATAGGCTACTTACATACACCAAAACACAAACACTATATATGTATATATATATATATATATATATATATATATATATATGTGTATGTATAAATATGTTTATATATGTATGCATAATGTTTAAGTATATATGTATATGTGTGTATGTATATATATATATATATATATATATATGTATGTATAAATATGTTTATATATGTATGTATAATGTTTAAGTATATATGTATATGTGTGTATGTATATATATATATATATATATATATATATATATATATATATATATGTATATATATATATATATATATATATATATATATATATATATATATATATATATGCAAGTTTACATTGTTTTCGATTCGGTGTGGTTGTGAGAGAGAGAGAGAGAGAGAGAGAGAGAGAGAGAGAGAGAGAGAGAGCGATGGGTTTGGAATAAATGTCAATAAAAGAAGTCATGTTTTCAATGCTACTGGATATCGGAGCCCAATTGTTGTTCCGAGTTATTTATGTCGATCCATTGAGTGGCGGATATGCGCGCTAAATTTTAGACCAGGCTATGAAAATCTGAAATTGATATTATTGAATATATATTTATTGCTTTTTTTATTATTGAATATATATACATCTTTTTTCTTTTTTTTTAGAAAAAAAAATAACGTGGAATGGACCTGCATTGTCAAAGATAAGCTTTATTTTTGTTATGTAACAAACAGTTTTAAGTCAAAATTGTAAAAATTATATGTGTCGCTTTGTTCCTTATATCCCTCAAAAATTAGTTGTAATTTCTGCATCGTTTTGGGAAAGGAAATGAATTCAATCGAAGAAAGAGTCCCCAATGCCTTTATAATTTTTCTATTCAAAGTTTTATTGTCAAAAGTTATTTTCATGCGAGCATTTGCTTTATCACCACATGGAATTCCTCTCTTGATGTTATGAATTGTTTTGTATTTTTTATCAAAGGTAACAGTTCACAAAAATTGAATTATACATATATGCATACAGGGGCTTCTTTCACAATGTAAACACTGTAACTCCATTCAAAATAATTTAGCAAGTCAACCTTTCTGGCCGTATGACACGTTTGTTTTCTCTTCAAAGCTACAGCGAATTATGTCAAGCTCCTTTCCCTTGGAGATGATAATCCTTTTTAGTAGAAAGAAATTTAATATCTAGAATTTATTTTCCCAAAGGATCTTTTGGTGTCGGACCGAAATTATCTGAGAACCTACATATCCTTGCGTCCACACGCGTCCTCCTCTCTCTTGTAGGAACAGAGCTATAGGAGTCCTTCGATCCTATAATGACGCCGATTTTGGCACCCTATTATCCTCTAGGTGGTCGGATCAGCTTTGATTGGGTTTCCCCTTTTCAAATCTTGATGAGTCCATCTCCTTTTCTTATTAATTCAGCGTCTGGGTCCCCAAGGAATAATTTGGTTTGTCACCTGATGGCGGTCTTCCTAGGTTTTTGGGACAGGTGCCAAGAGAATGGCCAAGAGAATTCTCTGGAAGATTTATTTGTTTACATGCTTCAAGTAATTAATATATGTATATTCTTATGATAATTGTAATGAAAATTGTGAAAAACATTAATTGATGATAATTATAATTAATGATTATATTAGTAATAATGATAATAAATATTGATGATAATAATGATAAATAGTTCAGTTGTATTAGTATTTTATACTTTATTTTTGACGTCGTATATTTCTGAAGCCAAAGTCCTTAGAAAATTAAGGCGAACGCGAATGATATTGACAAGTGATAACAAATACACTTCAAATGTATGGACATGGTAGTAAATGACAGTTCAATTAATCACGGGTACAATATTTGACCAATCAGCTCCATAGAAATTAGGTATTAGCTCAGATTTAAAAGACTGACAGGAATCCCTGGAGCTTGACAGATGTTACATGTCCTTTGCAGTGGAATCAGCTTAGGAATCTAGTATTTTATCATTTCCATTGTAAATGTACTTTGAAATTGTAGCATGATTTCTTAATGACTATACGACCTGCGGGTGGATTTGCAAGGAAATTGCATCAACCTTGTTTGATAATAGATTTCCTCATGTGTCGCTATAAATCCAGGCATACAGGAGAAATCACAACTTGCCTTTACAGCTGTATTAAAAAAAAGTTGAGTGGATACGAGAGATAATGGAGACCTGTAACCTAATTCGTCAGGCGTTTTAAGATTCCCTTTGACCTAAGTTACAGATTAATGCGATCACCGTGAAGGTTTAGTTTGGGGCTCCCGAAAAGCACTGCAAATGTGTGACGATGCATCTAGTGATTACTGCGAATTTCCTTTGGTGTTTGAGAACCCTGCAGCCATTTGCACTCGCTTTTACATGCATGTAATTGAAGTTGTATATACGAATGTTAGATTCTTAAAGGCAATATTCTCCAATGAGTATTATATTATTTCAATAGAAAAATCTTTATAATAGGCAGGAATTAAGTGTTTTTACTATTAGGGGATTTTTAATAGCATTATAATTTTATATTACTTTTACCCGTTTTCTTTGGGTTCATGAAATAGTTTTTATGAAATATTTTACTTTCTATTACAAAGTGGAAACATCATGTTCATATTTCACAATCGATAATCTTTATTTATCTATTGTGTTTTTTATTTTATTTCTTTATTATTTTATTAAGAAAAATATTGAGCATTAATGTCATCTACAAATTGAATTACCTTCCTAAACTCTGTTTACTTCGGCCCCCGACTAAAGGTTTTTACAAGTATTTATGAAGCGCCAGAATCGGATTTCCCAATGTAAAAGTTTTATACTCGCTAACATCAGTGAATTTTAATTTTGTTATTCTATTGAAGTAAACGTAATTATTCCTTTATATGTATATATATATATATATATATATATATATATATATATATATATATGTGTGTGTGTGTGTGTGTGTGTATATATATATATATATATATATATATATATATATATATATATATATATATATTAGTGTATACGACCCGTCAAAAATGACGGCTAATTATTTAGTGATACACACTCACATATATTCGACACCTCCCCCTTTCCTAACTACAACCTTCTGGCAATGCCGGTGAGTGTGACCAAATGTATATATATATATATATATATATATATATATATATATATATATATATATATATACATATATATATATGTATATATATATATATATATATATATATATGTATGTATGTATGTATGTATGTATGTATGTATGTATATATCCCTTTATTATATAGATGAGATTACGTGTTAGTGAATGAAGATTTGATGGTAATGTATTTGGAGTTTGGCTCTCGGATTTCTATTAAAATTTCAAACTTTTGAAAAGACTTTCAATGACAAACGGCTTCAACTTATCACAGTATCTTCACATAGTACCAAAGGAACAAATATCTATGAGTCCTTAAACGACGTCATGGCACCCGTCAGGTTACATCTCCATTTGCGTGGTTTCTGCACGCCGAGATCCAATATCGCATTAAGGGCGTGACTTATTCAAGCACCAAAGCAGACTATGTTCTCGCAATGATCCCTGAGGCCATTTTCCTGGAAATATCACATTGGCTTTGCGATGAAGGGGACACCCCAATAGTATAAAACAACCTCAAAAAAATATCTCCTAGAGGAGTACTCAGCATCGCCAGCCAACCGTATTACCAAACTTTTTCGGCTCTCTCAGTAACCGTTGGGGGGAGCAAAATGCTTCACTCGCCCTCAGGGAAATGACCAGTATCGCTAGCCTATAACCTGCTGCTGATGGCCCTCCTTGTGAAGTAAATCTACTTGGTGCCCTTTGGGTACGGAGCCTACTCGAACCTGTACGTGCTGCCATTCTCGATATCGAAATTTTGTCCATGAAGGAAGCCCTTATGGACAGCCACTTCACCACCTTCAGAACTTCCATCAACGCCTCCACTCCTGACGAATTGGACAACTATTTTACATCGACCGAAGTTGGCGTGAATGCAGTAGGATAAAGACACCCACCCTATGGCGAGCTGGAGCTGCGACAAAGCCACCCACCACCCACATATACCATCCCTGCTTACGTCATAACCAACGATCTCTTCAGCCGAATGCTGGCACCCATAGGCCACAGTTATGCTACTACCACTCCAGATACATGGCTGCTATGAAGAAATGTGTGAATGGTTGTTAGTGGCCAAAAAACGTGTAAGTAGGCCATCGCTTGTGGCAGTGGCCTTCCCCGTCACTAATCTTTTATTTTTGCATGATGCAGGTACAGGCGTGCGATTTTTGGTAGACACTGGTGCTTGCCATTCTCTTCTGCCTAGGTCACTCTACAGGACACAATATAGTCTGTCTAAGTCTGCTGACATCCGCTGGTAGCTTCCAACAGATCTGCGATACCTACCCTCGGTTATGAAATCCTCACATTATCGTTTGGAACCGCCAAATATAAATGGAAGTTTCTTGTTGCTGATGTCACGTTGCCATTCCTCAATGCAGATTTCCTCTCACATTTCCACCTCCTGTTTAATGACGCTCATTGACGATTAGTCAATGCAAATTTGTACTCCTCCACACCTCTCCAACCCGCCCCCTCCAACCTCTCTCTCCACTTCAAGCGTACCAACGAATGCCTATGTCGTCCTCCTCATTTCATATCCAGAAGTTTTCCGTCCAAAACTTCGTCAAACGCCCCCGGTTCCCGCCAAACATGGTATTTATCATCATATTAAGACAACGGGCTCCCAATGTTCGCCAGATTCAGGCATCTGGCACTGAATCGTTTGGCAGCAGCTAAACAAATGTTCTCCGAAATGAAAGAAATAGAACTTTACAAAAAGGCCTCGAGTCCATGGTCGTTACCTTTACACATCGTCTTGAAGAAAGATGAATCTCTGTGTCCGTGTGGGTATTACAGGTGCCTGAACATGTAGATAGAACTGGATGACTACCCCCTCCCAAACATCACCAACGTGACCTCCTACTTGCACAAAGCATAGATTTTCTTCACGCTCTACCTCCTGAATGGGTATTATCGGGTGCCCATGAACCCAAAAGACATCCTCAAGACTGCTATCACCACCCCCTTTGATACATACATCTTCAATCACTCCATTTTTTCCCCCTTCGTAATGCTGGGGACACGTTTCAACATCTTATGGATGGCTTTTAAGGGGACCTCCAATTCTGTGTATGTTATGTGGACGACGTACTTGTGTTCTCTCCCTCTAAAGAAAAATACCTCTGCCACCTATGCATTGTGCTCGATCGTCTGCAATAGAACAGCCTTGAAGTACCGTGCGACAAGTGTACCCCTGTTACCAACGAAGTATCGTTCTTAGGGCACCACATCAATCCTGAAGTAGTCCACCCCCTCCCTGAGAAGGTAACAGCCGTTCAGGAGTTCCCCACGCCCTCGACTGTCAAAGCTCTGCAAGAATTCTTGGGCATGTTCAGCTATCATCACTGTTTCCTGCCAGCCATCGTCACCACTCTTTACCCCCTCTACTCCTCCCTCAAGGTCAAACCAGA
This sequence comes from Palaemon carinicauda, assembly GCF_036898095.1. NCBI lineage: Eukaryota > Metazoa > Arthropoda > Malacostraca > Decapoda > Palaemonidae > Palaemon > Palaemon carinicauda. The sequence goes on from NC_090746.1 coordinate 49,443,204, forward strand.
AGACCTGAAGTGGGGTCCCCTTCAAGAAGCAGCCTTTTGCAACACAAAGAATGCCCTCTCAACCGCTTCTACTCTCACTTTTCCCATGCCACATGCACCTCTCCTTCTTTCCACCAGTGCCTGAGACGTGTATGTTATGTGAACGACGTACTTGTGTTCTCTCCCTCTAAAGAAAAATACCTCTGCCACCTATGCATTGTGCTCGACCGTCTGCAATAGAACAGCCTTGAAGTACGGTACGACAAGTGTACCTTTGTTGCCAACGAAGTATCGTTCCTAGGGCACCACATCAATCCTGATGTAGTCCACCCCCTCCCTGAGAAGGTAGCAGCCGTTCAGGAGTTCCCCACGCCCTCGACTGTCAAAGCACTGCAAGAATTCTTGGGTATGTTCAGCTATCATCACTGTTTCCTGCTAGCTATCGCCACCACTCTTTACCCCCTCTACTCCTCCCTCAAGGTCAAGCCAGAAGACCTGAAGTGGGGTCCCCTTCAAGAAGCAGCCTTTTGCAACACAAAGAATGCCCTCTCAACCGCTTCTACTCTCACTTTTCCCGTGCCACATGCACCTCTCCTTCTTTCCACCAGTGAGACGTCACTATTGGTAGATTACTCGAGCAGGTGGTCAATGGCTGGCCCCGTCCATTGGCCTTCTTCAGTAGAAAACCGTCCAAGGCATAATCCGGCTACTCTACCTTCAATTGCGAATTACTGGCGGTGCACTTGGCTGTCTGTCACTTTCACCACTTCTTGGAAGGTACGCCTTTCGTCATTCGCACAGACCACATTCTTCTGGTGCATGCTTCACTCGACAGTCCGACTCCTTCTCTACCCATCAACGCTGACATCTCTCTGCCGTGGATGAATACAATTGCTCCATTCAACATGCCCCTGGAAAAATTAATCCTGTTGCCGATGCCCAGTCAAGAAACACATTGGCCGCCATTCACCTGGGATTGTATTACATCACCTTGGCAGAAGCAAAACGAAAAGATCCAGAGTACCAAGCATGTAGGACATCCCACACATCCACCATATGGAAATGGTCCCCCTTGACAAGTCCGACGCCACCCTCCTCTGTGATATCAGTATTGGTAGACTTAGACCGTGGATACCTGTTCCCATGCGCCGACAGGTGTTTGAACTCATTCATGACCTTTCACATCCCTCACGCTGATCTACTGCACAGCGACTGAAGACGAAGTTTATTTGACACGGCATTATTAAGGATGCTATGGATTGGGTCCGTACTTGTACTTCATGTCAAACTTCAAAAGTACATCGACACATGTATTCAGGAGTGGGCACCTTTGTTTAACCTCAACGTCGTTTTGTCCAAATTCACATAGTCGTGGAAGGTCCCCTACCCACATCACAAAGACATTGTTATTTGTTCACGTCATTGACCGTTCCACTCCTTGTCCTGAGGCCATTCCCATGGAAACTGCAACATCCGCCTCATGTACATCTGCCTTACTCTCAGGATGGATAGCGAGATTTGGTATCTCTGAGCATATTACCTCTGACCTCTCAATTGTGGACATTATTAGTGAATCTCCAGGGAATCACCCTACATCAGACAACAGCCTTCATACTTGCTACCAACGGGATAGTTGAATGTTTTCATCGTGCCCTCAAAGCAGCTTTGATGTCTCACTGCAAGGAGTCCAACTGGTTTAGTCAGCTACCCTGGGTTCTCCTGGCGTTAAAGACCACTCTTAAAGATGCCCTGGATGTCTTGGCAGCTGAAATGGTGTATGGCAACCGTTGGTCGTTCCTGCCGAACTTTTTCCGCCTTCAACCTCCTCCGATAATCTCCAGCGCCTGTGTCACATTATGAGAAAATTTACTCCTTCCCGCCAGACTTTTAAGCCCCCAGCGATGCAATACATACCGACAGATCTGCACATTTTCCTGCGTAGCGACACTAGGAAGCCACCGCTAACTGGCCATTCCTTCATGCTCCATCGTAAGTAGAAAACATTTTAAATTAACGTCTGTGGCAAAGAAGACTGGGTCTTCATTGATGGCCTAAACATGCATATCTCCTACCAGATAGCCCGCCTAGAGTACACCTCTCAAGAGCAGGGTGCCCTATTTCACATTTATGTCATTTTTAGGGGGTGTAGCCATGTAATGCACGTGTTTCATACACGCTTGTACACGGTAACGGTTTTGATTTTTATCTTATCACTTAGTCTTCCTTGCACTGTTAATAGATTAACCTGTATTATCATGCTAGCTCATGTTTAAGTATGTTGGTTTTCCCTGACGTCTTTGTTTGCAAGTTGCTGTATATAAACTCAAGATTATTTAATAAAGCTTAGTTGTGCCTTGCACACTGTTTTCCATCCATTAATTTGAGTTAGGATTGGTTTCCCCCGTCATTTTACATTATAGTGGTTAACTGCCACATTCAAATAATAGTGATGTACCCAACAACATGATCAAAATGGACATGATAAAAGTTTCGGTCCTTTATGAAATCCAACGTAGGACTTTTGAACGTTTTAATGGTGTAATGAATGTCTTTGATATCGAAATGAGAGGTTCTGAATATATATATATATATATATATATATATATATATATATATATATATATATATATATATATATATATATATATATATATATATGAAATGAGAGGTTCTGAATATATATCTATATCTATCTATATATATATATATATATATATATATATATATAGATAGATAGATAAATAGATAGATAGATAGATATATATATATATAATACAATGCATGCATTCATATTTAAATATACAACAATTAATTTTACTGTTCCTAGTCTACTACAAGACCAAGCCCTCATAAGTGTCCTGGCCATGTGTAAAGTTTGGCCCTATTCAGCACTATGCTGACCACTGCAGATTGGTGATGGTGGGAGTCTTTAATCTGATCGCTCACAGCAAACCAACCTGGTATGTGTCCCCGACTAGTACGGCTTTGCTGATCATGGTAATGCGGAAACCCTTTCACCACATTAAGGTATTCCCAGCTAG
>NC_090746.1:49451223-49458723 GCF_036898095.1 Palaemon carinicauda
GGAAAACCCTCCCTTGTAGGTTGTCTTCTTCCCAATTAACTCTCTCTCTCTCTCTCTCTCTCTCTCTCTCTCTCTCTCTCTCTCTCTCTCTCTCTCTCTCTCTCTCTCTCTCTTATAATATATATATATATATATAATATATATATATATATATATGTATGTATATATATATATATATATATATATATATATATAACTAAGTACGCTGGTTACGTTCACCTGTTTCGTGAACAGTGTTATCTAACTGCCAAGGCACCTCCCCCTTTATCCCCCCAAAATGAAGCTTCATATGCTTAATCCCCTACTGCTACTACCTCAGCGGTCACCAAGGCGACTGGAGGAAGTAGCAGGGCCTATCGGAACTGTGTCACAATCGGTGGCCCTTTTATTCCTATTTCTAGTACGCTCTCTTGCCTCTCACATCTATTCTCCTACCACCTGGAGCTTTTTCCATTCCATCCATCCACCCATCAAATCTTGCATAATATTTTTGTAATATTCCTTCAAAGGGAAAATGTCTTCGAAAATTCTTAGAACAAATTATACACTTGTTGTTTCTCTCTCTCTCTCTCTCTCTCTCTCTCTCTCTCTCTCTCTCTCTCTCTCTCTCTCTCTCTCTCTCTCTCTCATTATTAATCTCCTTTCCTATTCTGGCTTTCTTTGTCTTCCTTTTCTTGGGATCTAATTCTTTTATTCAATGTGTACCTTATTCTTTCCTTTCTCTCTTTTCCCTTTTATTTTTTTCCTTTTACGTTTATTCCTCTTCTTCCACTCTCTCATCTTCCTTATAATATTGGTCATGTTTTTTTGTCACAATTGAAAACTCACCCTAACGTTCCTTTGCATCCTCTTCTCCTTCTTTTATTCAGCTTATTACTCATCTTTTTTCTTACTCATCTCTCTTGAACTACTATCTACTTTATATATTCCTTCTCTCTTTCATTTCTCATTTACTTGTGTTCATATTTTTATTTTTCGTTTTGTAGAGCGTCTTTCTTCCTCTTCTGATTGTGATTCATTTGTTTGTTCTTTTCTTTATTTTCTTTTTTTTCATTGGTCTTTACGTTCTTCATCAATCTTTCTCTCACATTACTTCTTTGAACCCTCTTTTTCTCTTATCATTTTCTTATAGTCCACTTTTGAATTATTTGAATTATATCCGATTCATAATTTTCTTCCTAATCTTTTACTTCTTTTTTGGGGGATATTTTATTTAATTCCAATTCATAATTTTCTTCTTTTACGTCATATTTTGGTATTTCTTTTAATTCAATTTTCGTTCTACCTCAGCTCTCGTCTGTGTTCCCTCTGTCCTATACTATCCCCTCGTCTTTACTCCAATTCATCTATGTTATTTATTAGTTCTTTTCCATTCCTCCTCCGCCTTATCCATCTTTACCAATCTTCCATCCTCTCCTACCTCTAGAGTCTTAAGACTCTCTCTCTCTCTCTCTCTCTCTCTCTCTCTCTCTCTCTCTCTCTCTCTCTCTCTCTCTCTCTCTCTCTCTCTCTCTCTCTCAACTTCTTTTATTCTTATTGTTCTTTTCAAATCTTGTTTTTCTTTTTTTAATAATGTTGTGTTTCTTCCTTCAACTTTTCCTACATTCTTCCTTTCGCCTCTCCGTATTTACTACTTTCCTATTTATTTTCCACATTATCTAATTTTTCCCTTCCTTTTTTTCCCTTTTTCCTTACACTCCCTTCATATCCTTTTCGATCCTCCTTTAGCTCTCTTCCACGTTTCCTCTCTCCCTTCTCATCCATTAGCCTCTGTTCTCCGTTATCTATTCTATTCATTTGCTCGTTTTAATTCCTTTCTCTTTTTCTCCTTCGTTTCCTAAATTTCATTTCTTTTACCTCAATCCCTTAGCCAATCCTCCTCCTCCTCCTCCTCCTTTCGCAATTCTTCCTGGAAGATGAAACTGCGAGAAAGCATCCTTCCTTCACTCCCTCCTACCATTAGAGTTAATGGATTCTCTCTCTCTCTCTCTCTCTCTCTCTCTCTCTCTCTCTCTCTCTCTCTCTCTCTCTCTCTCTTTTGGCAGATGCATCCAAAGGGTACGTTCTTGTTTTCCAATTTTAGTTAGCGGGTTTTTTTTTTTTTTTTATTCCGCATTCCTTCTCAAGAGTTTTTAACTTTGAAGGCTTTCGTTTCTTTTGTTTATTTCTGTTGGTCTTAGGTCTTTTCTTGTTCGTTTGTTTTCTTCTTTATTATGCACCAGCCTTCTAATTCTAAATTTTTTTTCTAATGCCTTTTTTATTGTGTTACTGTTTTTATTGCCATTTGTTATTCATCTCACCTGTGTTTCTATTTTATTTGTAAATCAGTATTATTTTTACTGCTATAACGAGTTTCTATATTAATTAAAGTCTTCTTGATTATGATTTCCCTATCCATGTTTCCACATAATTATTTTCAGCCCTTTTTTTTTAATATGGAAACTTTTATATAAACTTGTTAATTTTGTTTTCTATTTTTCATTAATAACATTATAGTTATTGTTATTTTTGGCAAGATTAGTAATATTTTTCTTCATATGATGATGATGATTATTATTAGTATTATTATTATTATTATTATTATTATTATTATTATTATTATTATTATTATTATTATTATCATCATTATTATTATTATTATTATTATTATTGTTGTTATTATTACTTTGATTATTGATATTATTATTGTTTGTTTTTCCATCATCATAATTGATGTTTTAATCGTATTTAGGATATTTCAATTTTCTGATTCTACTTCGCACATAAACATTGGAAAAAAAAATTGTATTCAAGACAGTGAGAAAGATTGTCATAAGAACTGACAGGCATTCTAATTAGGAATATCTCATTACACGAGAGAGAGAGAGAGAGAGAGAGAGGAGAGAGAGAGAGAGAGAGAGAGAGAGAGAGAGAGAGATCTATTTTAGTTTTAAGATTTTTTTCACTTCACAATGACTGAGTGATGTTTTTCTTATTGGAAAAGTCGGAAAAATTGGTTTTTCGGGATTTCTTTGATAATCTGTTGTATGACAGTTTAACATATCATATATGCATATACATATATTATATATTTACAATTGTGTATATATATATATATATATATATATATATATATATATATATATATATATATATATATATATATATATAGTATATATAAATATATGCATATATAGAAATACATTTATGTATATAATTTTTATATATACATATATATTGACTGGTTATATATACTTTTATACTATATATTTATCCACATATATATATATATATATATATATATGAATATATATGTATATATATAGATATATATATATATATATATATATATAATATATATATATATATATGTATATATATGTATATATATGTATGTGTGTATAAGAACATAAGCTCCTTACAAATCAAAGAGCAATGGAAGGAATGATGATAGGAATAGCACTAGAATACATTAAAAAAGCAACATAGATACAAGTGCTAACTAAAGTAGAGGATATTCTAACAACTTGTAAGAAAAAGAAATGAACATGTTCAAGACATATCATGAGAGTAACAGATAGTAGACGGACTTTAGGAATAACAGAAATGGTCTTTAGAGATTACAAAAGAAGTAGGGGAGGACGATGGAATAACGAACTAAAGAAGTTTGCAGGTGAGGACTGCCATAGAAAGACCATAAACAGACGCAAGTAGAAGGACATGTCGAGGCCTTTGCTCCGCAGTGGACTAGTAGCGAATGATGATATATATACATAGGTGTGCACTACTTCACTATTGGAGTCAACAATTTTAGGCTTAACCCTCCTTTGCCCCTTTATCCCAGACATAAATGTGTACAGATGGTTGATGCAATGACAGTAAATAAACAGAGCAATGAGAAACTCTCTCTGCCCAACATTTTGTACAATAGACAATTTGTTGCCCTTTTTGGAAATAATGGATTGTTAATCCCTAAGTTGTCGCTGGTTAATTGTAAGATAGTCATTAGTTTTTTATACTTCCTAGAAATCTTTTTTATTTTCATTAGGTAAAAATATTTTCTAGTTACTCTATCGCTTGGTGCTAATATCTATAAATTCTGTATTATCAACAGTGTATAATTTTCAGATAAAATCCTTTAAGTGGATATGCTGAAACAATTTAGCTTTTTGACTGTCGTAAGGGCCTTGGAGCTTGTGATGTTCTCACAGTTTCCATTGATGTCTAAAAATCTCTTAATTGCTGTCATTAAGTTTGACTTGAGTGCTGCCGTTGACCGTGGTAATCGTGAAGCCCCGGTTTTCAAACTAAAATAAATGACTGTCGCGGAATTATTTATTACAAATAGTTTAGAATTTTCATCCTGTTAGATTTTGATATACAACTGGTCACTACAGGAGTGGTATCGGCCGAATAATATTGTTAGCACTTTTCATTTAATATTATTTACATATGATGAGTGGTATGACCTTAGATACAAACTGTTTGCTTAAGCTGGGATAATCCTAATCTTTATGTTTAAAATGGGAGCTCATGTTCGTTTAATCTCTTAACAAAGATAGAGTTAAAACAAGTTCATAGTGAAAATTATTTGAATGAAATTAAACCTTAGCAAAACTTGAATTTGGATCCTCCACGCCCAGATATTTTCGTTGAAAGCGTTACTTAAACTAAATGGACATCATTTTGAATTATAAATATCACTCTTGACTGCAAATTCAGTTTCGAGGTGTATATTAGATATGAATTTTATATCTGAATAAAAAGAAATTTTATTTAGAAAATTATTGAGGATCTTCGGAGACTTGGTTTTGATTATTTTATTCCGTCAAGTATTGAAATGTCACCTCTATAGTCTTAATCAATTATTGGAAAAAGTAAAGTGTCTGGAATTCCCTATTCCTTGTATGGACATTGATTGGTTAACATCGTTCACTTGTGTAATTCAGCTGGCTGTATTAGATATATCATGATTTCCCAAAGTTAAATATTACATAGTATTTTAGATCATTACTATGACCAAAATTATGGATGGATTTTAACTATCAAATAGTTGAAACTTGACCAAACACTTTTCTGTTTAGCAGGTGGATGGATATGTCTCGCTTCATATCTTATGTGTCACTCATCTATTGCTCATTGTTACATGGTTTAATTAGTTCTATTATTATTCATCTTTTATAGTTTAGCTACATAACACCTATGAATATTCTAAGTTTTGATTTCGACGATTTTGTTATAGCAATATATATATATATATATATATATATATATATATATATATATATATATATATATGTGTGTGTGTGTGTGTGTGTGTGTGTGTGTGTGTATGAATTTTCCATCTCCAATTTTCACCAAAAAAGAATTTGTTTGCTATTTCATTAAAGCCTTTTTTTTTTATTTGGTCAATTTTCTGAAATACCCAGTAATACCCTTTATATAAGATTTAGTAAGCATTTATCAAAGTCAATCAGTTTGAAAAAAAAAAAAAGTGTTTATTTTGCCAAAAAACACCCTGTGCAACCTCACTATACGTTTGATTATTTTAAAAAATCCTTGTTGAAACATAATAAAATGTTGTATATCTAAATTTATACTATTTATTTTTCCCTTATTAAAAGAAATACCTAAAAAGTCTCAGTTCTCCAAATAAATACTGAATAATTTTAGATTTTCAAAGCAATTCATCTAAATTTTCAATAGCAAAGAAAGACAACTAAATGTATTATTCTTCAAAGAAATGTCTCAAGACATTTATTCGATTCATTTCTCAAGATAAATACATTCATATATATATATATATATATATATATATATATATATATATATATATATATATATATATATATATATATATATATATATATGTATATATATATATATATATATATATATATATATATATATATATATATGTATATATATATATATATATATATATATATATATATATATACAGTATATATATATATATATATATATATATATATATATATATATATATATAAAGTTTTCCATAGGGAAACATGTCCAACGTCGTCCTATAAAGAAAATGTATTTAGTTATCAATAGAAATGTCTGGATATTTTTATTTTCTCTGAGAAACAGATCCAGATATATGTACTAGACAGAAAAGATATTCGATTATCAAAATAGATATATTTACAATTTATTTTCTCTGAGAACGCATCCATATTATATATATATATATATATATATATATATATATATATATATATATATATATATATATATATATAGATAGATAGAAAGATAGATAGATAGATATCCTACAAAGAAAAGATATTTGATTATCAAAATAGATAGTCTCCACAAAAGAAAAGATATTCATCAAAATAAACAAACAGATAAGTCTACAGCCTTTAATTTTCTCTGAGAAACACATTTCGACGTTCAAATCGCCAAAAGAAAAGACAAACTTAACGAGTGTTTCAGAGTCGGGAGAAACTCGTCAAAATACGTTTCTGAATGCAGTTGTTCGCGCGTTTCTTCTTCTTCTTCTTCTCCTCCTTCTTCTTCTCCTTCTTCTTCTTCTTCTTCTTCTTGTGGACTCCGTGTAAGGAGGAACGAGTGTCCATGATCGATCTAGAAAAGAGGTCGTAACTTTTTCAACACTAGGAAGTATTGTGAAGAGCCATCATGCCAAAGGTAATGTTCGCCTTCATTCTCTCTCTCTCTCTCTCTCTCTCTCTCTCTCTCTCTCTCTCTCTCTCTCTCTCTCTCTCTCTCTCTCTCGCAGTGCATCTTTATTTAATCTCACTCTTAGATATGATTATAGTCTTATTTGTACACATACTGGTATATACCACACACACACACACACACACACACACACACATATATATATATATATATATATATATATATATGTGTGTGTGTGTGTGTGTGTGTGACTATTTTTGTGTGTGTATACATGTGTTTATAAGTGTGCAGGTATACATATTTTTCGGTATTATTCACATCATAATAAAGATAGCCCCAAACATATAACCATGCGTGATTATGCATATTCATCGATTCCCTTTTCAAAAAGAAAAACCAGCATATAAACCCTTAACAATGTAACCTCTTTTGACCATTCTTAAACCAATCGACCTCTTTAGATTACCCGACTGATTCCAACAGAATGCGGGTCAGGGTAAACATCGTACCCAGAGGAGTCAGTGATTGGATGAGCTCCTGTTCGTTGGGGTCACAGACGGCAGGGAAACGAGGTCATGGAAGGTCATACGAGGTCGTTACCAAAAATCATTTTGGTCCTAAGGAAGTTTATTTTTTTTTTTTTTTCATTTTAAATGGCCTATGTCTGCTCGTGGCTTTCTAGACTAGAGTATTAACTCCTCATCAGCTTTAATGATAACTCGAGAGTTTAAAGGTGATATTGAATGCTAGAGCGTTTCTACTTCCATTGTGCAATTTTACTTCTTGCAGGAATGAGGTCTCTCTCTCTCTCATTCTGTTATATATATATTAGATGTACAACAACAAGGATTTAGA
>NC_090746.1:49461223-49471223 GCF_036898095.1 Palaemon carinicauda
TTTTTTTTTCTTTTTTTTTTTTTTTTTTTTTTTTTTTTTACTGTTGATGAATAATCCTAACCTAAACCCATTTTTTAGCCCCCTGCTTTACCTACGTCGCCACTTCTTTTTATAACAACTTGCTGTCCAACCTTACAACTAGTTCATGGTGCATCAACTTCTACTTGATGCATCATTTGGGTTTTCTCTAAGATACACCTCGGTGCTAAATGGCCTGCCCAGCCCCAGCGGCAAGCCTTATGGCTGAAATTCCTAAATTATACATAATTTAAATTTACACTTCTCACTTCGTTCCGTGAAGGACTACTATTGTCATTTTCTACCAACTTACCAATTGTCCTATTTTCTACGGAACCAACCTTTTAAATGGGAAGATGAATCAAATCAGATAAAAAGAAAAAAAGAGTAGGACCTCGGTAGCTTCAGCCAGAATACATTTGGATTCCATTTCTGCCCAATTTAAAGTTAACAGGTATTCCTTTTCCTCGGAGAGGAGGTCCCGTTGCCTTTAACTGCCCAAGACTCTCCTATGAATGCTTCGGTGAATCTTCTCGTTCCTTTTCTTCACCAACCTCTTCTTTCCTTCCTCAATACTAAACATGATCATCTGGTATTATGATGATATGGCTCCGAACGATTTTTGCATAGTAGGGTTTTCTGCTGGTAGGGTACATCAGCGCAAATTCGTTCCAAAATACAGGAAAATAAAATCTTTGATTATTAACCTGGATCTCAAGGAAACATCCATACACTGAGATAATCCACATCACAGATATCTCCCCTATATGATAAAGAACGTCTGTCTGGCCATATATATATATATGTGTATATATATATATATATATATATATATATATATATATATATATATATATATATATATATATGTATATATATATATATATATTATTACTATTATTATTATTATTACTTGCTAAGCTACAACCCTAGTTGGAAAAGCAGGATGCTATAAGCCTAATGGCTCCAACAGTGAGAATAGCTCAGTAAGGAAAGGAAACAAGGAAATTTGCTATGAGAGAAGTTTAAGAAAAACCACATTGAAATAAATCTATTTTATATAAACTATAAAAACTTGGAAATAACAAGAGGAAGAAAAATAAAATAGAATAGTGTGCCCGAGTGAAACCTCAAGCAAGAGAACTCTACTCTAATACATTGGAATATATATATATATATATATATATATATATATATATATATATATATCTTGTCACCCTAAGCGGCAACCACTCGTAAACGACAATCCCCAACAAATTACCCAAATTGTCGTGTGGTAGTTAGGAAAAGTGGTGGTTGGGAAGAGTTCAATATGCGTGTGTGCATATCTATCTAAATATTTAGTAGTCATTCTTGACGAGTGGAGTACACTAAATTTAGATAAAAGAAAGATAGAAATCTTAAACTTAGAGAATTTCCTTCACCAGGTGCGCTTTCTGAATACTCTTACTGGTGGTGATATAAAGGCCACACGGGACTGACCACTCTTCAGTTATTTTTTTTTTTTTTTTTTCTTACTTTTTTTCGTATCTTTTCCCTCTCCCTCAGATGGACAACTGGTTCTTTTCATTCTCATTTTTCATATAAGTATTAACTGAATATATATTGGTTTGCCTTTATGTTTTTATTTATTACAATTATTTAGCAAGTATTTCTATTTTAGGTATTCAATCTTTGAAAAGATTTTGATTTGTCAAATGAAAAATTTTATTTACCAAACTCTTTACTCGAGTCTGTATTTCGTAATTCTATTTAGATTTTTATGGAGTTTAGCCTTTTTAGAATAAGCATTATAGGGAGTTTCTTTAATGGGATGAAACATTTAAATGAAATACCTTGATAATAAAAAAAATTATTCTCACTTTTAATAATAATTTACTGAGGGTATATATATATATATATATATATATATATATATATATATATATATATATATATACATATATATATTAGATTTACTATAGGAATAATAGTAAAGCGTTTAAGATAATACATCCACTGTTATTTGGATATCCTAGAAGCTAAAGAACTACACAGATTAGCCCTTGGTTATTGTATGAATTTTGTTTCCTCGAGATTCATCCCTCCTAGTATGCGTTGCTTATTATATGATAATATATTTGCTCATCACTTCTCAATTGACCACCGTTGGTGGGTAGTAGTGGTGTCGGGATACTTCACGCGGAGTACATAACGTAATACTAATTGGGTCTTTATAACGTCCCTTAGAGGCCCCTTCTTTTTAGTTTACCTTTACCTTCGGTACACGCCCCTGCCTTATTATTTCTTCTATCATATTGGCTAATCTCTTTCCACTTTTACCTAACAGTTCTTGTAGCCTGTTTAAGAAAATCCCTGTCGGGCGATATGCCAGAGTTGGGTTCAAGTCCCGCTCAAGCTTCATATTTTCTTGTAGTCCTACAGTCTTTAACCTGACAATCCTTGTGAGCTAAGGATTGGGTATTTGGGGGATCCCATAGGTCTACCTGGTGAGTCATCAGCAGCTATGGCCTGACCCTCCCTGGTCCTAACTTGGTCAGTTTCTAGGGCATTGTCCTGCTAACTAGGGCAATGTCACTGTCCTTTGCCTCTGCCATTCATGAGCGACCTGTAAACTATTAAACTGCTGTCCCACAACCTCCTCCCCCACCCAGCCTTGGGAATATTCAGTCCTCTAATTAAAACCTGTCTGAAATACCGTTTTAATTCATTAGTGTATTATACACAGAGCTTTGTATACTCCCAAATGTATATGATTTAGGACATTTATCTGCGAGTAATATTAATTGCACATTTACACTATATTTCTAAATACAGCTCAAATTACTGTAATCGTATTAAGTTACTTAGAGCATTACGCTTCCCTGGATGATTCTGTTTATTATGAAATAATTATATTTAGAATGGTTGTAAAGCCTTTATTTTAACGCTAAATGCTAAAAGGTTTTTTTTTATTATGAAAATGCGGGTGAATCGTTACTTCATAACAGATTTGAGCCAATATTTTTTATTCCAACAAAAACTCTTATTTCCTTTTGTATTTTGACGTTTATATTAACAACTTATAATTTTATACCCAATCTTTTTTTCTTTCTTTCTTTTTTTTTGGCTATTCACGACGATATCTTTAATCTTTTACTTTCTTTTGTAATTTTACTGTTAACATCAACCTTTGCTTTTTCTCCTACCTTAGTGTTAACAAAAACCACCACTATTTTACTAGCAAAAACAATAAATTCAGCCAAATGTTACAATTTTACTGGAACGGTAACAAAAATATTTTGTTATTTAAAAGTTAATAACAATTTCAGCCTTTGACAACAACCATACATTTTGTTGGTTAAAGTAGCATTTATATTATTTCATTGTTTACATCATCTTATGAATTTTGGGGTTAAATTTATACTATTCCCATCAATAAATAAAGTTTTTGTTTATACAGTATACAGCTGTTAAAAAACACCATTCATTCAGCACCTCCCTATATTATAAAGAGTAAGTATCTGACTATATATATATATATATATATATATATATATATATATATATATATATATATATGCATATATATATGTACATATATATATATATATATATATATATATATATATATATATATATATATATATATATGTGTGTGTGTGTGTGTGTATATATAATTGTATGTCTTTCCTGTCATGTTCAGGGGGTAGCGGGAGTAGAGGCGGGGTGGGTGCCCCGAAAGGTACACTTACAAACCGCACTCACTGCAATTTGCCTAATCAGCAGGTTGTAGTTAGGAAAGGGATGAGAAGGGTTGAATCTGTATGTGTGTGCGTGCATATCTATCTAAAATATTTAGACGTCATTTTTTGACGCCTCTAGTTCACTAGTCTATTATAATTGCCCTTCATGATTATTCCAGCCGTACTATTAATATAGAATAATTTCCAATCCTACTGTTTAAGATTATATCGGTGAGTATTTTATTATGTTAATAATCGTATATAAATGACAACGGTCGTTACGCGTTAATTGGTGGTTTATAATGACATTAGTGGAGTTGTTACCCAGCTTATTACTTGATGGGGAATTATACACAATTTGATGGAGAGATCTCTGGCAGGTGGGTGACGTAAATTACGCTTCTGCCTATGTGGATTAATTTCAGATGGGTCCAGCGATTAACTCGCCCCAGCGCTCGCGTGAAGAAACACCTATGCGCCGATTATGATAATGATAATGATGATGATGAAAGAGAGTATTGTGGTGATGATGTTGGTGGTGATGATAGTTACTATTATTAGTATTATTATTATTATTAGTGTACGAAACTCGTCAAAAATGACGGCTAAATATTTAGATTGGTAACAGGAAATTAGCTTACGTTTAGTATGCTGATGACGCTGTCCTTATTAGCAGAGCACCACAGGACTTGCAAAGCCTGCTTACCAGAATGCTTGAAATATCCCATAAGGTTGGGCTCAAGATAAATAGAAGAAAGACGGAGATGATGAGAATGAAATATGCAAAGGAAGGTAAAATATCAGTGGAAGGATAAAAGATTAATGAGGTAGAATTATTGAAATATTTAGGAGCTATGATCTCTAATACAGGATCTTTAGAATGTGAGTTTAATGAAAGGTTAAAAAATCCAATCAGACAATGGCTAGGTTAAGTAAAATCTGGAAATCAAATCGCCTGAAATTACATATAAAAATCCGTTTAGTAAGATCGGTGTTACTGTATGGACATGAGTCGTGGTATAACAAAGAAACATTATCCAACAGATTTTATAGATTTAAGAACAAAGCCCTCAGAAGACTTGGGAGTCAAATGACAGGACAGGATTAGAAATGAAACTATAAGAGAGATTACCAGATTGCCATATTTGGATGAAATCATGGTAAAGCTTAGATGGAGATGGTTTGGGCATGGTCTTCGCGCACTCCCCAAGAGAGATTAGTTCATTCACCAAACTTTCAATTGGGCTACACAAGGCACTAGAAGAGTTGGAAGACCCAGGCCTACATGACTGAGAACTATGAAACGTGAAGTAGATGATGAATGGAAAAGTATTGGTTTAAAAGCTCAAGATAAAGACGACTCTGCAAAATTTAAGCGAGGCCCTTTGCGGCAGTAGTCGTGGGAGATAATGATGATGATGATGAAATATTTAGATAGATATATATGCCCACAGATTCAACCCTCTCACCCACTCCCCCTTTCCTAACTAGAACACCCTCTCTCCAGGGTATAACTAACCCCTCTCCCCCTACCAGATGAACGGATATATATATATATATATATATATATATATATATATATATATATATATATATATATGTATATATATATATATATATATATATATATATATATATATATATATAATTTATATATATAGCCAGAGAGTGTTGTTTTTGTTGTCATTATTATTATCATTATCATTATTATTTTTATTATTATTGTTATTGTTATTATTATTATTATTATTATTATTATATTATATTATATTATTGTTATTAAATGCACGTATATATCTTTAGAAAACCTAGTAGGAACAGATAAATACAGTAACAAAAACAATAGAAATTGCATTTAATTAATTGCTGTATTTACATAAAATCAGTAGATAAACAGATATATCCAGCTAAATGAAACCAATAAACTAATACAGTTCATGGATTACCACAGTCAATTTATGTTACTACTAATTAATGGAGTACAAAGATACTTTCAAACTGGCAAATATGTATAAATTTAGGATGCGGCAAATTAAATCGTGAATCAGAGTCACCAAAGGAAAGAATAAATTGTTCTGAACAGAAAGCAATATTGGGTGTATTGACGACTTCGACATCCCAGACAAGAAGCCCGGATGTGTTCTCATGGACGTCATGCTTTTCTTTTATGTTTCACTGAGCAATATTCATATTTTCTCCGCCGAGAAGATTATTTGAACACTTTTATTTTAAATTCTAGTGCACGCCATCCGTCAAAAAATGACAGATAGATATGCACACACTCACACAAACATACACACACACATTCAACCCTTCCCACCCCTCCCTTCTTAAGAACAACCCAGCAGTTGGGGTTTTCTAGTGTACAGTTAGAATCAAAAGAACACAGACAGTCAGGGGAAATCTTTCGTCAGATGTCTCTAGTGTTCCCATGACAAAACAGACAAGATGTTGCTCTTCTTACTACTTTTACGAAATGGGCGGAGCCTTCTCCAACCTTAGCGAATCGAAGACAGCAAAGGGGTGTTTTTGCTATTGAAAGTATTAAAATGTTACAAATCGAGTTGTTATATTTCATTCTGTGTTATCATTTGACTTTTCGAATATCCACTGCAAATATTGAACAAACACACATATATATCATGAATCAGAAAAAAAAAATGTAGAAATTACTAGAGTGTCCCAGCTAAACATTAGATAATTTCGACATTAGTCTTGTTCAAGTCACTGATGAAAGAAAAATTAGTTTCAATTATGGTTCGATGTTGTAAAATAATAACAAAAACACCATGCATGAGTTATACCGGCCTAAAGGACATTGAGAGAGAGAGAGAGAGAGAGAGAGAGAGAGAGAGAGAGAGAGAGAGAGAGAGAGAGAGAGAGAGAGAGAGATTCGGCCTAAATACATTGTTTTTGATATATTTGTAGTACGTTGGTCAAAATTCGCCCGTAACTGTTTGGATTTAGTTGATGACAAACAGACAGAGGTGAAGCGTGACCTCCTTGACAGAGGTAATAATAATAAAAATAATAATAATAATAATAATAATAATAATAATAATAATAATAATAATAATAATAATAATAATAATAATAATTGGACCAAAACGTAGATTTTGAGAGTTTTAGCGCGGTGAAAATTGGCCCACGGACTGAGCCCTTTTATAATTTGAAATTGCAAGGTATTTCAGTGGATTTATTAAACAGACGGGACGTAACCCACGTAATTAGTTCTTCTTACTTTCTAATTTCCATGAATTTATCCATTTATCCAAACCTCCAGAAATCTTGTAACCCTTCTAGAAACCACATTATTACTTCCATTTTTGCCTGATTGTCTTTCAACAATTCCAACTCTTAGATAAAGATTCACTTCACGAACATCGTGTCACTAGAGAATGGAACTTGTAATGTTTCTCAAGATGATATTTAGTTTAAAATTGAGAGTTTTATGTAAATGGGGTATATAAACTCAACGCTAACTTGTATCATTTATTATGGTGGGAGGGTGGCGAGAGAGAGAGAGAGAGAGAGAGAGAGAGAGAGAGAGAGAGAGAGAGAGAGAGAGAGAGAGAGAGAGGGGTGAAAGTATCTGAGGGTGGTGAGAGTGAGAAGTGTTGAGAAGGGAGAGAGTAGGGAAAATCATAGCAGAGTGGAGGGCAAAAATTTGCATTCCATGCCAGTTATGTTACAGATGAGCTCTTTATGATTAGTTGGCAGCTTGAAACCGCGTTATCCATTTCAGTGTTAAAATTAAAAACTTCATTTTTAACTATGCTGATATTATCTAGTTACGAAAAGCTGTTGCGCTACGTCTTTATAGTGTGATTTGTGAAACGGCAAGGAAAAAAAGAATAAAATCAGGCTATTTTTAAGGAACAAGCCACCGAAGATTTCAATAAATATAACAGCATTGTATTTAAATAAGAACTAATTTTGTGCTAGAGTTCGTAAACAAATGCACAAACGCTAGCTAGAATATGGTACCAATAGGGCAAGGGGTGGATGCGCTTCAAAGAACGTAATTTCAAGGTTGTAAGCAATATTTTTTTCCCTTTTAGCTTAGCATTTTCAGTTTTTATTTTATTGTTTCTTTTTTTATGGTACAAATGTTTATTTCTTATTACCCTGGTTTTTGGACAGCTTACTGGAAGATGTAAATGAGAATGTAGCAGCTGGATAATTTATACAGAGCTAGAGACAGAACCAGGTGGAGGCAATTGACGGCTCAGGTCGAGGACATGGCACCTAGATAGGTAGATAGATTACCCTGGTTATTTCTGATCGCCTTTCTATCAGTAGTGATTTTAGAAATATCGGTTTCTCTGGATTTTACCTTACTTTGGTTTGATATTGGGTGAAATTAACCTACTTATTTCTCTGATATACAGTATATGTCCAGGGGGAGACCAGAAGCAACGTGAAGTTATTTCATGTTGGCTGTAGAATGAAACCAATATTAAAAAAAAAAAAAAAAATGCGAAATGGTCAGTCTCCCATCTAATATCGTTAAAAGAATAAAATTTTGAGGAAGTTATTTTTAGCACTTCAGGTTGGTAGTACTTTAAAAATGGTTCACATATTTGTACTACAGAATCGGACTTTCATCCTGAACTGATGGAGAAAAACCTGACGCTTATTAAACTCCTTGTTCATAATCTTGATATAAATATCTGACACCATTGTTCAATTAACTCAGTGTGCATGGTGTTTATAATATTTGGAAATCCTTTTTGGCTGCGCACCAGGACCACCCCCAGGATGTTTTCTGTTAACTTTTTTTAACTCACATTTCCTGATAACCTATGTCAAGAACATAGCGACCGCTCTCAACTCGGGGCCGTTGTCACATAGGGGGCCAAAAGCTCCCGTTTCACAATACGCTCAGCTGCGCCTCACAAAAATCAACATTAAGCCTGATAAGGGTGGTCAAAAATATTCAGACTCATGAAATTTTGCAAGGACTATTGCAATATATCAAGAAACATATGTAAAGAGCAATAATTACAATAGTATAACATGTATTTCGAAAGTGATACAAAATGTACACAGACAAACCGAAAAAAATCTTGATTTTAA
Organism: Palaemon carinicauda; assembly: GCF_036898095.1. NCBI lineage: Eukaryota > Metazoa > Arthropoda > Malacostraca > Decapoda > Palaemonidae > Palaemon > Palaemon carinicauda. The sequence goes on from NC_090746.1 coordinate 49,470,046, forward strand.
TATATTTTTCTTTGCAAACGAAGTCCTCTCATGAAAAAATAACCAATCTATAATTACACATTGCATTATAAATACTTCCTTGTTACATACGCTCTCAATTGAGCCCACGTTGACACTTCGTAGAGTCAAAGTTATGATATATTGTAGATACCAAAACCTTTCTATCCGTTTCAAACTAATAAATCCAAATAATTAAGTGATGATTTTTTCTATTGACAGATTCCAAACTTATTGTAAAGGATAAAGTGCCTTTAATGTTTTATAGAAAATTAAATTTAAAGGTATATGTTCATATGTAGTTAGAAGTTAATATTAATTATTTTTCTTGTTTGTTCATTTATTTTTTTACGTGTTTATCTAGAAAGTTGCCGACGAGAGTTTTTTTCGAATTGGTCTTCGCACATTGTTAAGCATAAAAACAAATGTTGAATGTAAGCGAACAAACCAGCAACAAAATGATGATATATGGTGATATTTGGTAATTAGTGTATATTTTGTAAAGGTGACAAGATAAAGGTCTCAGATAATAGACATAGCTTGTAGAAATTCCACTCAGATGCGTATAAAAACATTGAAGAAAAGTAAATTGAACGAAATGATGAAAATTTACTATGCAAAATAAGAGGACTAGATCTTTTCTCAAGGAGGCCCAATTTCATGATTGCTGACCCAAGCAGTTTTTAGTGAGACGAATACCTCTGCAGCGTTACACCATCTCAGAAACTGAGGAAGCATCAGTCAGGAAAAGAAGTATATAGAAAGCATTTTCGCATCTACGATTTTATAAAAAAGGAAGTTATTCACAAAGGTCGAGTTCTAAAACTTTGTCATTTAAAAATGTGTATAATGAGAATTTATGCAACAATAACAATAATAAACAAGCTTGTGAAATAATTAGCCAGTCTGAAAGAGCCTCGACTTCTGATCACCCCCATATAAAGACACAATGATATTTTGTAAATCTTTAGCATCACTGAAAACAATTGTTCTTTCCTCTTATGATTTGGGAGATAATGACTTGATCAAAGAAGTTAGTCTGAGCTTCACACTAGATTACTCAATGCCTTCAGAGAAACCAAGACACTTCTATGGCCCACCAAATCTAGTAATGTTCCTTGTCCATTAGAGGAAATTCCTGCTTGTGTTCTGCAATCTGTGTTTACACTAATTTGTGGTAA
>NC_090746.1:49481223-49483723 GCF_036898095.1 Palaemon carinicauda
AACAATGAGTGCCAAACTGTCTATCGCCAAAATGGCGGCGCCAAATCGTCAGCGCCAAAGAGTCGGCGCCAAATCATCCTGTTCCACTCCAAATGCCTTTTTTCTGAATCCAGCTAATGAATATCTTGTCTTGGCTTCACACAAATATCAAATAGTTTCAGGTTGGAATGGTCAATTGAAGGAGAGATTTCTTTTCTGGAGGGATAGTGAGAAGCTAGGAGCTAGTATTCAGGGTCTAAGACGAGCACCGGAGGGGAAGGCCATTCATTTTAGAAATAATGAGTGATAAATATATGATTAAAGAATGAAAGAAACTAACACAAATATTAAAGAATGAAATAGGGGAACACAAATGTTAAAGAATAAATGCCTAAAGAATGAAAGAAAGAAGCACAAATGTTAAAGAATAAAGACCTAACAATACATGTCAGGGGATAGAGGAAGAAACTCAGAAAATAGAATCTAAAGAGTGAGAAAAAATATCTAGGAATCCAAGGGTATCGCTCCTCAGCTGTGTGATTTGGTGATTAAAAGGACAATCGAACATTTATTTTCTAGATATTTCAATATTTGGTTTTTCCCTTTCCTGCTTACTGCATCAGCTGTAGAAATTAAGATTTAACTATTACCTTGATAGGCTGAGGAGTTGCTATGGATGGATATTGCTCGAACACTCCGTAGTAGAGCTTCACGGATAGTAAAGTATTTTTCGCTCCTTAAGCCCCATCTACCTGGAGTAATTCACCCTGTCCAAAGGCCCACATACAACACCACATAGCTGTGCTAATTCGGTCACTTAATCACTGGAAATAGGAACTTCATCATACAGAGTTAAGCCTATTTGAATTAAGATTGAGAGAACGTTACGCATTAAATTGATAAGAATTCAGTTTGATTACAGGCAGTGTAATTTCTCAAGATAAGGCTACTGGCAATTATATACCGGGTAACCATTTATATCTTGCAGTCAGGGTATTACCTCGAGGAATAAGTTTGTGCTTATGCCATCTGCAAATGTATTTTTCCAGCAAATTAGAGAAGAATGCATTTTGGAAAAATAGGTATATCATAGTTTCATGACAAAATTTCGGAAAATTACGTCGTTCTGAGACTATAAACTTTGTTTTTTTTTAATATGATTTATCAATAAAACAAATTTCAGATAGCTTTTGCCAGAATGTAATAGCGTCCTCATTTACCTCAATATAACTTATTTTCGATATGAAATAATAAATTCTTATTGTATTCAATGTGCTATGAAGTCATCAAGATCTGCTGTATCCATCACTGATTATCTATTATGCAATATTGATACTTAAATTTCTTTATTTATCAAACTTCCAACAACAACAGCTACGTCATTTTACTGCTGCTGTCTTTTACAAATCAACTAATAAAGAATACGATTAGAAATATTTGCTAGAACACTAACAGTTATCAAATATTATTTAGGCAATGATACAATATCTCAGGCTCTGTCCAAACGGACGAGCTTTACTCGGCGAACTTTGTTTCACGTGACGTCAGAAGCTTAGGCGTAGAAGCAGCGAGTAAAGCTCGGTACAGTGTTTTTCGTATGATTACCGAAGTAACGAGAGCTTGAGCTCGATGGTGGTTAAAGACTGGGGAGATGTCATTCCCTTACGTAGGAAGCTACGTTTCTCATCAATGCCAATGATAAAAATTTTTAATCCTCTACTTTCATGTAAAAAAAATGTCAAAGTTTTATTGGTCCCGTTAGGCAACTTTAAACTTAATAGTGGTATAAACAACACCCATTCAGCCATTGGGATGTGAGGTCCGATGCGTATCGAGATCGTGATGCATTTATTTTTTACGGGCTGTCAGTGCAAGAGCTCGTGTTCCAACTTTGTTGGCGCTATCTATAAAGAATGGCGGGTTGTGGCAATTTCTAAAATAACTCTGGGCACCACCACTGATATTGATTATATTATTGCATATGAGGTGATGCGAAAACTAGCTTTTTAAAAAAGTAACAGATGTTGCAGGCGAGAAATCTCTTCATAGGCCTTCATAGATCTCTGCTAGGTTCTAGTATAATTTTACACAAGCTCTCCTTGGAAATCCTTGTTGTAATATGTAGTGAAGTTCTGTTTAATTGTATTCTATTTGATGTTTGTAGGTTCCAGTTTCGAGAAAACATTTTAAAATTTATTTGAATCCATTCTCATGTAATTTATGAAATCTAGTTCCGATTTACTTTAAAACTCCTGTAGTATTATAACATACACGACTTCCAGAAATTTTGTCGTCTTTCCAATCACTCTAGGAACCAAATTTTTGTATTCCCTTTTTTTCTAAACACAGCAATAACAAAACACAAGAGAATTTTCTTATTGCGTGTACGAATGTTAATTTTCTGTTACCCGTACAATAATCACACTTACTGCCGTCACCAAGCTCGCGCTGCTCAACTGTCACCGTTTGGACGCAAGCAAAATGACCTTAACCGAACTTTGTTCGACAAGAAACAAAGTTC
>NC_090746.1:49488723-49506223 GCF_036898095.1 Palaemon carinicauda
ACATGGCATAGTAATTAGTCCTTGATAGCTGGTGTTTTATTTGTATTTTAGACAAATCATTCTCTAATTATCCCTTCAACGCTCCATTAGGTAAGTTGATAATAGTAATATCATCCCTTTTGATGGACTTTTACTAATCCTGGAAATATATTGGTTGCTGCATCTTGTACTGTAGGCTGATAATGTCTATTCGGGTAGGATGTTAGCAGTGTTTCGTAAAATAAGCTGTTAATACCATCTAACTTAATCGGCCAATATTTTTATCATCATCTGAAAATAAGTTTACTCGAACATTTCAGTTATCTTTCTTAGGTAGCTTATAGTCCTCTAATTTCCCATGTATTTTGACCGCCATCTTGCGTCCCCCTCCACCAAGTTACTACCTATTACCCTGAGGCGAATTAAACTTAGCGTAATTTCAGGTATGCTGAACCGAGCGAACGCCTTCTTAATTTTCACAGTCGGCCTGTGTATCTCGGGAACGCGCGAGGAATCTTCTCTTGAATGTCACAACTTTCAAGTTTGCTCGTGTATCTCGGAAACGCGCAAGGCATTTCGCCTCTACACAGCAGTCTCGTTTGCGTATCCTAGAAACATGCATTTTCCGATGTTTCCTACTTTAGTAATTTCACTTCACAGCTCTGTGACTTCGCTGGTCCAACGTTCAGTAGATTGTTAAATAGCCATGGTGACGCAAGTCATCTTTGTATTATTTTCCCTTGATTTTTTTCGTGTTTTATTGCAGCTATTAACAAAGGGTTGTTATTTGCGCATTTCACGGATACTACTTACTCTTCAATATTTTATCCCACAATTGTTTCCTCTCTCATACCTTATTGCATTTCATTCTGTGTCTGATTATCGTCTGTATTTCTTTAGTTTTTCAGCATCTTAGTCTTGAATCCAATCAAATTGCATGGTCATCTTATGCTCAAGATTAGAAGTGATCCTCACTCTTTATATCAGAAGGAAATATGGTCTTTTCGTCCTAGGTATTTACATATCTAACTTCCCCAAAGGGCTGGTATGTCCTCACGTTAGGTTTAATATCCCTTTTTGTCAGATCCTTGACAATTTGGCGTAAAATGATTCTGTTTATAGCTAAAGAAAGCTTTTATTTATTTTGCCCCTAGTGGTTACGTTGATTACTGCAGTGTCCTTAGATTGACATGTGAAATGTTCTGTAATGCTATTTACATTCCAATGCAATATCAATGTACATTCAAGTTCAAAAGTATGCCGACACAATCTTGCGTCAATAAACGTATCGCTTGGCCTCCTTTACTGGGTAGGTATGGCCTTATTGTTTGATGATTATTGAATTTTACAATTCATCCAAAGTGCATTGTACTTACTACTGAACCATTCACCCATATTGTTTACTTACCATTTGTTCAAAACAGTTCTTCTCGCCTCTAATTATTATTATTATTATTATTATTATTATTATTATAGACACAGTCTCCATAGACGTAGTATATAGTGTGGGGTTCCTAGTTACATCCAGCTTCCTTAGGAATCCATCACTTTTCTCACTATATGTACTGAATCAAGTAGCACGCTCTTTTGAACAATTCCTGGGCTAATTATTATTATTATCATTATTATTATTATTATTATTATTATTATTATTATTATTATTATTATTATTATTATTATTATTACTGGTCTTACTTTCAAAAAATGTTTCATAGATTCATTTCCGAGATTCGAGTTCAGCTTCCTCTTTTTTTGTAGCCTGCATCGGCATTCCGTGAAAATGCCCCTCCATATCTGTCACCTCGTTTTCCGCCATTTTAACATTTCCATCAACACGTTTATGGGCATGTGTACGTGCGTGCGTGCTTGCACTCGCTTTTAGCATTCCGCTGTGGAAAGCTCTTTCTGGTGGCAGATTACCAAGCTTAAAAGCTTGTCCTGCTTTAACTGGCAACGTTTCATTTCATACTCTGTTTCTCATACTATTATTGATTTGTATTTTTACTACTTCCATATTTCTATTGCGTATCGTCATTCGTTGAGCTTCCATTCCTTATTCATTCACTAGCTTTCATCCCCTTTTCTCTTAATGAAGTTTTCGTTTTTCCCTTTCATTTCACTAATCCTTCATTTCCCTAAATGCTTGTCTCATGCAATTTACCTGCAATTAACAACTTTCCGTTTACCCTATACTAATCTTAATTCGGAACGAAGGCAACTCCCTCTGCATTCGAAATTTGACATGATTTTTCACAATTATATATTTCCCTCTGCTAATTCTTTACGTCAGTTTCACCGTCCCCATCTGCTTTGGCCGAAATAACGAAAGAAGGAATTTTACCAAAATGCTCCTGAGAAGCAGCTGTATGCTATACGATTCTCTTTATCTCCATGATTATCCGGAGCATAATGCAGTATGCTCCATCCCTACTAGCTCACAAAACGGGAGAAGAAAGTCAGGGCATTTGATACTCTAGATCTCCCTAATCCTGAGTAAAATGTAATATTCTACATCCCTGTTAGTTCACAAATCAGGAGAAGAAAATAGAAAGTCAGGACATTTGGGACATTTTGACAAATTACACCGCTCTGTCCTGGGTTTAACAAGGCTACGGATTACAATTTAAGGACTTATTACGCCTGCATGTACAAGGGAATCGCAAACGGATGGGAGCCTTTAATGGATTCTCGAATCAAAGGGATGAACTGTTTGTTGAGATAATTGCCTGCCTATGTTTTGTTGCATTTCACTCAACCTTTTGCTCACAGTTCATATCTGTTTTCCCTTTTGAATCTGTGTTTGCGTTTAACTTTTCATCCTGCTGAAGTACAAATGTTGCCTAAAATCATGTCACTGCTTACAGCTGTTTTTGCTTGTTTCGGTCATTATCGTGTAAATGTCTGGAAATATACAATTTTGTTGTTGTTATACGTGTTTTTTAACTCCCTGTTATACATGTCTTGACAACAGATTTCACTGTAGAGCACCCTCGAACATGAGCAGCTGGGTTTTTTCCATCAAGAAAGATAGGATAAGAACCTCTTGTAAGCAGTTAAGGAGATAAGTTTTTTTTTATCTTTTTTTTTTTTTTGTAGGTTGTTCAATATTCCTTCTTTGAAATGGTCTATAGGGTCTCGCGCATTTTTTTTTTTTTTTTTTTTTTTTGACGAAGTGTGTTATATATTCTGTATATTTTCGTTGTCTGCCACAAGGTTTCCTTTCTGTTAGTGTATTTGAGATATCTGCCCTAAGCCTCAGCCAATTGTCTTAAAGGGAATAAAAGGAGAATTATAAGATGACTATTAAGGGGCACTTGATTCCTACTCCTTGTATCCAAATCGGCCCTTTTAATATTGGTAGCTACCTTTCCATAATAACCTGAAAGTTCCAAGAAAATTCAAATTAGTTCCGAATCTGAATAATGTTTACACCCCACAGTATCAAGAGTGTACCAGTATAATCTCGGCCAAAGAGGTTATAAAATGACCTGCTTATTTATTTATATAAGTTTCTTTTTCTGTGAGTAAGTTTATGGAAATTTGTAAACCTGAATGGGTTACTAAAACTGAAGCCCCTTATAGTAGTCTTGGTGGTCATAGCTCTGGTAAGCATATTCAAAGTGATATCTACAAATTAAATGTCTTGGATAATAAGAGTAAAATTATTCCCATTTTTGTTGCAAGTATTGCAAAGATATGCAACCACTTAGTTAGACCAGTAGTTCCAACCCATATCCTAGATACTTTTAGTCATTTAAATTTATTAGATGATCTTGTTGATAGTTTTCGTTTAGAATTATATATTCTTATAAGTCTGGATTACTACTGGAGCCTCATACACCCTAAGGATGCGGTGCAGGTGGGGAAAACTGTTCCCATGAGTTCAGTGTTCGGTTAGTTTCTATCAGGAAATATTGGCAGAGTCTAATTTTACTAAGGTTGTAGTTACGTCTTAATTATTAGACTTTGTCCTCTCCTCTTCCCAGCTCTAAGTATATCAGCGGTATCCGTTGCTGATATGTGAGATTTTTGGGATTTAGAAACTATTGGCAATACTAGTAAAGAATACAAGGAAGATATCAGGGAAAATGTAGTTTCTGAGTTTCAGGATAAAATAAATTTTGCGAATGGCTGGTATGAAGTTCAGTTACCTTGTATAAATAACGTTATTAAAGATTCATTGATGAGTAATGTAAAAAAAAGCAATGAAGAATTTGAAGAAGCTTTTGGTTAGGCTTGATAAAGATGAAGACTTAAAGATGAGTATATGAAGGCTTTTGATGAATATGAGTCCTGGGGGATAATTGAGGAGATTCCCTATGAGGACTTGGTGTCTCAGGGCCCCATTTATTACTTGTCTCACAGACCTGTCGTTAAATTTAATAACAGTGCTACAAAGATACGTCCAGTTTTTCATGCCTCTTCTTTGGGGCCCAATGGTATCTCCCTTAATGATTGTATGGTGACAGATCTTTCTCTAAACCTAGATTTAGTGCTGATATTGATTAGATTTAGACGTTGGCTGTACGTGATCTCTGCTGATATTGTTAATACTTTTTTTTACAAAGAAATGTACACAGCGGGACAAAATTGTCCATAGATTTTCTTATGCTAGGTAAAGATGTAGTAAGTCATATGAGATTCAATGAAGTTGTTTTTGGCAACACCTCAAGCCCCTTCCTGCTTATTGTTGTTGTTAAATAGTATTTAAGCAATTACTCTGAATTTGAAGCTGCTCAAGATTTAAAAGATATGTATGTAGACAATTGGTTCAGTGGAGCTGATACTGTAGAGGAAGTAGCAAATAAGTTTAAGAGTACACATGATATCATGACTGATGCCAATATGTCCCTTGAAAAGGTTTAATTCAATAGTGTAGTGATAGCTTCTAAGTTTAAGGACAAAATGTAAATTTGAAGTGTGTGTAGGGATAGCTTCTAAGTTTAAAGACAAAATGTAAATTTTAAGTGATGATGAAATTAATATGATACTAAGTCTATAGTGATCAAAGTATGATGATACATTTTCATATTGTGATATTCATCTTGGTCCTAATTTGAAGTTTCACATACAAAGAGCACTGTCTTGTTTAATAGCTAAGGTATATGATCCTTGTGGTTTTATCAGCCCTTTTATAATGTATGCAAAGATGATATTTCAATATATATGGAAATTTGGTGTTTCTTGGGATGACAAGATGCCAGATGAACTTGAGAGCAAATTCAAGAAATGGATAAATATTACCAGATACTTTAGTTCACTAGCTATCAGTAGATGTTATTTTACTACTGTACCTTGGAAGAGAATTGAACACAGAAATACATGGGATTGGAGATACTTCTGAGAAGGGATTGGGTGCCCGTGTATACTTGAGATTTTGTCTTGGAAATTATTGTCAATCTTTACTTTTCCTTTCTAAAGCTAGAGTAGCACCAATTGATATTACCCTTCCTAAATTGGAGTTAATTGGTCTTATTGTGTGCTAGAGTGATGAGATTTGTTCAAAAGCCTCTGGATTTTAAGATCAAACCTAGGATTGTATGTTGGACAGATTCAACTATAACTTTAAGATGGATAAAGAGATTTATTCAGTGACAAGGGATGTGTATGCTAACAAGAGAGCTAGAAAATTCAGCAGTTGAATTAAGAGTTATAGTAGAATTAAGCGTTATTATATGTATAAAGTCTGTGCATTTTGAAAGGAAAATAAAGCGAAGGAGAAGGAGCCGCGTGTGATTTCAAACCCTATGAAAGTTACTGACTTTAGTGATAAATAGGAATGCCCCCATAGACGACAGGTATTATGCTTTGGAGGAACCCATTAAATTTTGGAGGTGATCCGGAACAAGATCGTGATTCTGGTTATTATTGTTGTTATTATACAGAAGATTCATTTTCAGCCAATGTATAAAAAAAAGGAAAGCTTGGTCCGTAGACTTGAGTAAAATGATGACAGTCTTCATTGATAAAGGTCTGAAATCTTAAATACTTTTTTTTTCTTTTTGTGTGTGTATCTGTTGAATTCCAGTAGATAACTAGTTAAGCATCGTTTATTCTACATGCATCCCGCTTCCCATTCCTTTAGTTGAATTGAATTTCATGGAAGTTTGAGCAAAAGTTCCAATTGAATTCCAATAAATGTTCAAGTACGCTTTCCTTCTACACCATCTCTCAAGTCCTGTTAGCGAAAGTAGCTTCTCTCCCAGCTGCAGCAGAGACAAATACTCGTATCATTCCGGTGTAGTGCCACTTCCCATTACGTAGAGCCGTATCACAGGTGTATCAATTTCCCCCACAAACAAAAATATTTATGTATTTTTCTGCTTTCGGTTCTCGCACGACTTTCGTCCTTTGTAAAAGTTTGGCAACATTTCGACTAGCCGCAATTTACCGCTTGGCTGGTGATGGCGAGGTATTTCGGGAGGTCGCTTTTCGCAAGAGCTGTGCTTGGGCGCGCGCGTGTGGGTGCCTGCGCTCCTTCAACCACTATTGCAGTACAGGCTTCTTTTTCTTTTTTTTTTACAGTGAATGTAGTGGAAGCATGCAAGTGCATTTGACATTTTAAATGTTCTGCAACGAACCTGCTTTCCAAGCGTCTGGAATAGCTCTCGGCCGAATGCGGGTCTGATTTTATGCGGGTGTGAGAGTTTTATTCTTCTGTTTTTTTCGTTGTCGAAGTTGTATGAATGTTTCCTCATCCTGTTACTGGAAGATATGTCTAGTTTAAGTGCTTTTGCGACCTGAGAAAAAGATGATATCTGGACAGGAGAAAAAACGTGAAAGTTAGAAATATTAGATTACAGGTCATGAGATGTTAGGACAGTAAATATAATTTTGATTGTAACTTTGTTTTGTTTTTGGGACTACTGAAACGAAATCAAATTTTGTTAGATTTTTTTTTTTTTTTTTTTTTTTTTAAAAAAGATTTACTACATCTATCATAAATTTAGTCGATTCGTAATGTAAATAGGTAGAAACAATATAAGAAGTGAAAAGTTATTACTCCATATTGTTCCTGCGATTGATGATATAATTACTGTTATAATTTTCATTATTGTACTTTAATTTTTGACTTAAGAACGTGATTTTTTTCTAGTTTATGGTAATGTCTGTATAGTTTTGATTACTTACCAGAATTAATCGTCAAAAGTCATTAAATATATTAAAACAAAAAAACAGTATTTAATCTTGTGAGAGGTTCTGATACGATTAAATATTGTTTCAAATATATTTATAGAATTTTATTGCGATAGGAAGAGTTGCCATTGTAATAGGCCACTGAACCTATTGTATATTGAAATCATTATTGAGATCGTGTTTCCCACAATATTATCTTGTTGGAGGATATGTAATTATGAACAATATCAGTGATAATTATTTATACTATGATGTCTTATGACCTTAGATAAATCGAATCATGTTTATTCATGAGAGAGAGAGAGAGAGAGAGAGAGAGAGAGAGAGAGAGAGAGAGAGAGAGAGAGAGAGAGAGAGAGAGAGAGAGAACTACATCTTTAACTTCTATGAATCAAGTTTGTAACTATAGAATATAAATAAACAAAAACAAGACCTGCACTTGACGTTAGTTGTATAGCAGTGATTTGCTGGGAGTATATGGAGGCCTTGGCAATGGAGTAATTTACGTCCGTTTCGGAATAGTGGCAGAGTTGGCTGGTGTTCCCGTTGGAATGATTGACATGGCAAGTCACGAAACAGGAAAACCCAGAAAAGTTGCAGGAAGAGACTAGGAAAGACTGAAGTTGCAGGAAGAAAGAAGGCAAAAATGTCATTTAGAAGACGTGGGGTGGATGTTTTCAGATGAAGGGTAATGGATGTTTGGTTTGACGTAGGAGAGAGTGGAAACTGTAAACTGCTAATTTGATGACCTTGCAAATACATTGTGAGGGAAAAATGAATCGGCGATGCGTGATAGGCCGTGACTGAGCTGTAGTAAGGAGTTTACACAAGGGAGGTCGAGTTAGGTTGAAGATTAAATTGATAAGGTGTTTTATATATGTAAATTTCTTTAAAAGGCAGATTCTTAAAACTTATTTTTAGCTGATAAAGTGGCCGACGGACTAGATAAAGTGTGGATTCAGTGAATAATAGATTAGTTACCAGAATGGAAAAACATGTTTAAATAGTGCAGCTAAGAAATAAGGAAATAAGTATCTGATGGCATGTCATTGTCGACGTCTCATTTTTGTCTGGTTGAATCTCTCTCTCTCTCTCTCTCTCTCTCTCTCTCTCTCTCTCTCTCTCTCTCTCTCTTAGTGCGTTTAAAGGCACAATCTCTAATCACTCAAGTTCTGCTTTGCTTGAAAGAAGATGATTAAAGAAACTTTTTTTCAGTTTAGTCCTTCATCTTACAACAAAAAAAAATGGAACATTTTCTGTGCCTTGATTTTTCTTTTCCGGACAATTAAGCAAATTGGGTCGTTCTTTTGTTGGTAACTCTTTAATGGTGAAGTTGTTTAGCTTATTACCTAAGTGTAATAATGATTACTTCAGTTCATTATGCCATTTAATGTGGATGTTTCTCTGTCTCTCTCTGGGGATATTTTACGGTCAATTATTTCTTTGTTTATATAAGCTAAACTGAAGTACAAAATTGGTTTACATTATAGTTAATTTGGACGCTACCGACTATTTCTGTCCGTCATATCTGGAATATAATAAAAATATTACTGATATCAATTAACTACTACTACTACGACGACGACAACGACGACGACGACTACTACCACCCTGTCTTTACATATAAACTAAGGGGACATTATCAACTTATCAACCTTATAATTTTTAATGTTATCCGGGTTGGCCTGATAAATCTCCTCCCTTTAATAATAATAATGAGATCGGATTAGCTCTTCATGTAAACTTATTTTAATAAACAGATATAGTTTATTCTATTAGTTTGCCTTATAAGAGAGAGAGAGAGAGAGAGAGAGAGAGAGAGAGAGAGAGAGACCCTTCCGCATAGGTTGAGTAACAATCAGGTACTTAGTTCGTTTCTTAAGTGAACAGAGACACAATTGGTTTTATGAATGAAAGCATCCTAGGCTCGAATTGGGGTCTTAAAATTGTCAGTTGTGAGAGAAAACAGAACAGGAATGATAGGCATGACCAGAATGAGAACAATGAATAGAATAATCTTATAAAGGACAGCATGCATATTTTGTAAGAATAAGGTCAATTTAATCCTGATTGGGGATACCTTAACGTGATGATAAAGTTTGTGCATCGTCATAATCAGAAAAACTCTTCTAGTCAGGGCCAAGTCTCCCTCCATCACCAATCTGCAGTAGCCAGCATGGTGATGAAAATTGGCCAATCCCTAGATGTGAATAAGGAGTAAAAAACCTACAGCTGACTTCATCAAAATGAAAAGTCCTCAAAGTGATTCACTGGGAAATGAGATACAACTTCCGATGATTCAGGCTACTTATTAAAGTGAATATTTGTATGATCCTTGGTTGACAATTCTCTCTCTCTCTCTCTCTCTCTCTCTCTCTCTCTCTCTCTCTCTCTCTCTCTCTCTCTCTCTCTCTCTCTCTCTCTCGTTTCGTGAATCTTTCTTTTATTACTGGCAATTTTTCAAGCTCATTACAATTCCTAGTAATTGTAATGAGTAGGAAGTAATACTCGACCCGTGATACCTTTTGAGGAGTATATACAGTACAGTAGATGAATCTCTGGAACGTGAGGAATCGTTATTGGAGTGCAATTGTCAAAATTAATGTATATGATTGCTGGATACGAATAATTCTACGATTTATAGATATAATCGCCTCTCGTTACTTTCTTATTCTACCTCCTCTAGTGCTTTGATTTTTTTTCCTCATTTCCTGTATTATTACAGGAAAAACATTTCCGTGTTTTGTATCGGTTTTTTCTTTTTTTGCGATTCTGCCTTTTCTGGAGATTCAGTTTATAATTAATATGGGCATGTAATATTATGCAAGATTCCGGCCTCTCTTCTAGATTAGAGTAGTCATTGAAATACCGATAGTCGGCACAATTATTTAACAGATAATTGAAGCCTTCTTTACTGCTGAATAATTATGAAAAACCATGTGGAACAATTAAGTGATCTCCCAAAAACACACACTCCCACACACACACACACACACACACACACACACGCACATATATATATATATATATATATATATATATATATATATATATATATATATATATATATATATATATACATATATATATATATATATATATATATATATATATATATATATATTTATTTATTTCTACAGAAAAAAAAACTCAACTGGCAATCCTCTTTGAAATCACTTTACCCATATAAAGTAAAAAATTATACTCTTATATTCCACAATGCCGATAATTATAAATTATTAACAAAGAAAAAAACTACATCTCTTTCATAAAGCTTAGAAAATAAAGAAGGTAAAACAGTTTAGATTACAATAAAACATTCAATTCCAAAGTTAGTTAAGGAAATTGCATATCAAAAAGGTTAAAAACTTCTAGTCTTTATCTGATGGATCCATTTTATCATCCCTAAAGAATAATCTGGCTGTGGCACAGAATCCAAGTCTTCATCCGAGGCTTCTGAAGAATAATACTGAAATGCAGACTTATCTCTCAAGCTTGAGACAGAAGAGCATCTTGCTGATGATGCCTATCTAGTGATGACGGGAGAATCAGCTAATGTTGATGGCTTATGCTTATCTAGATTTGAAAAAAGGAATACCTACCTGCCAAGTTGAAGCTCAGTGGACTTTTAAGTATTGTTAAATGGTGAGCAACATATACAAGTTTCGTAAACATGTTTGATACTGACCAGCACAAATGACTTTCTTGGGATTATTTGGCTCTCATGTGATTTTCTTACCTTTCGGTCCTAATGCATCAAAAATACAGGAAATAACATAATATCAGAACTTCATGGTTCAACTTCATATACTGTAGATATGTGATGCAAATTTACTTTGGTTACCAAGCATATCTTATTACTGTGAGTATGCTACTGTTAACAGTCGAACATGTTTGATACCGAAATATACTCGTACTATACATGTTTCTAAGGTGCTATTCTCCATCATAACTCTTTTCTTGTGTCTCCTAAAGTCCTATTGCACTGAAAAAAAAAGCTTTAGATTCGATTATATACACCCCACACCAGTACTTCATGGGTTCAAGATATGATTGAAAAATAACTTGAAAGCACTTTTCAAAAATTGAAATATCATTATTAAATATGAAATATCAAATCCATATAATACTAATGTATGGTATCCATGAAACTCAATTATATGGTTGATAGTTGAGGTGGGTTTTTCTATGATCCCTAATTTCTATATTTCCCCACTCTCATAATTTTTTTTTTTCTTTTTCTTTAAACTGCCTTGTTACGCAACCTCAATGTGTATTTCTTTGAATAGCATTAGCGTGAATGGATGTACAGTACTAATAACTATAAATCTCATTTCCATAAACAAACAAGAATATCTATTACATGAAATTAATTTCAACAAGATCAGGATGCATAGTACACTGCAGGGAATCGTTAGATGCGTCACAGGGATATTATCATTACAGTCAGCCATTGTTTGCGGCTTTGAAAGCAATAGAATGTGAATAAATGTAAGAAAATAAATGAAGAAAAAATTTCTGATTTTTTTTTTTTAAACCTTATTTTATTTCGTTTTGCCAGGCTATCCTCCTCCTCTTCCTCCATAATTTTTCATCTCATGCCCATCCCTAATCTCTTTCTTTCTCTTTCTCTCTCAATGCCCACTTTTATCATCTTTCTTCTGCCCCACACTTCTCATCCTGCCAGTTCTGGCAACCAGTATTAAGGTCATTACTGGAGGCTGATGGATTCATTACTTGAAGTACCCGGGATCTAATGCAGTGAATTTGATTTTCTCAGCCTGAGTGCCTGATGGGAAGGGGAGAGGGACATTGTGTGTTTCAGAATACTGTGAATGACACACACACACACACACGCACGCACACTATATATATATATATATATATATATATATATATATATATATATATATATATATATATATATATATACTGTATATATATATATATACATATATATATGAATGCAAAGGATGGTCAGAATTATATATATATATATATATATATATATATATATATATATATATATATATATGTGTGTGTGTGTGTGTATGTATATATATATATATATATATATATATATATATATATATATATGTATATATATATATATATTTATATATATATATACTGTATATATATGTATATATATACATATATATATGAATGCAAAGGATGGTCAGAATTATATATATATATATATATATATATATATATATATGTGTGTGTGTGTGTGTATATATATATATATGTATGCGTGTGCGTGTATATATATATATATATATATATATATATATATATATATATATATATATATATATATATATATATATATATATATATATATAATATATATATATATATATATACACTGTATATATATATACATATATATATATATATATATATAATATATATATAAATAACATGAATGCGGATGGTCAGAATTAAATATGCAACACGCATATGCTAGATCAGGAATATGAACTGTAGTAAACTGTAAGTTCCTGTCCAAAAAATTTAGATGAGGTTCAGCAGCTAAAGACCAAACAGCAGAACAATACTCGAAACAAGGTAGAATGAAAGAATTAAAACACTTCCGAATAGAATGATCTCCGGAAATCTTAAAAACTTCTCAATAAGCCATTTTTTTTTTTTTGCAATTGAAGAAAAGACAGAGCGTTAAAAAAAAATTGTCCTCGCCCTACGTACAATAATATTTTGAATTTCGTTTGGATTCAACTTCATGCTCCATGATTTGCAATATTCACTCATTTTAGCGAGATCTCTATTTAGGGATATTATAACCCCAGATCTGCATTCAGGAGATGGAATTAATGCAAAAAAGTAGCACCATCTGCATATGCAACGAGCTTGTTTTCTGGGCTAAACCACATGTCATGTGTATACTGTATACTGGAGTATGAAAAATAATGGACCAATAACACTACCTTGAAGGACACCAGATATCGCATATCAACTATGGTACCCATCAACAATAACCTTTTGTGATTTATTACTTGAAATTTCGATAATGATACTAAGAAATGACCGACCCAATCCCAACTGCCTTAGTTTGAAGACAAGAGCCTCATGATTAACACGGTCAAATGTTCCACTAAAATCAAGGTCAGTTATACGAATTTCCTGACTACAATCAAGGTATTTTTGTATACCCTTGGAGATTGTAAGAATGGCATCACTTGCTCCAAGGACATTACGAATGCCAAATTGCAAGCTAGGGAACAAATCATCACCCTCAGTAAACCTATTCAGACGCTTTGCCAAACCAAAAGACGTTCAAAAACTTTAGATAATAAGGGAGTTATGGAAATTGGGCGGTAACCAGCTGGACTTGAGTTACCACAAACTTATTTACATAATGGAGTGACATTGCCAATTCTCCAACAAGTGCTATAAGAATCTTTTCTTGCTAACTTGTGAAAAATAATGTTACTATTTATCTAAGAAATCTGCTGTCTTTATAAAAAAACAAAGGAAAAATACCATTTGGGTTACACCTGCATGAGCCTCAGGAAAACAGAAATGAGGAAGATGAAGTTTCTTGTTACTCTTCTTACATCAAACTCATCAGCCAAAAGGATTGCTTTTCCTTTGGACAGTGAAGGACAGAGCCATCTGGTTTAAGTAAAGTAGGAACTGTTACGTCTACACCAACAAGTGGAGATTTAGGGTAAGCCCACCACATGTGGCCCTGGGTTGTACCCTAAAGGCTCTCCTTTATGATTGAATTGTATTCCTTTTTAGTTGAAGCATAAACTATGAGCAAAAGCTCTAAGCTGACTATAGTTATCCTAAGTCAAATCTGATCTTTTACCCTTTCAAAGAGGATAGGCCTCCTGCTTCTTCAAATAAGCACGTCTACAATCATCATTTAACCATGGTTTGTGTTTCACTGGTTACCTTAGCGCACGAGAAGGGATACACCTATCAATTATGTTGACTAGGTTGTCATTCAAATGGACAGCAGGATCAACACTGTTATGTAATTGTGACCAATTCAAGCCCAAAGGATCACTCAAAATGCCATTCCAATCTGGTTGAGATTTTAAATAAATCTTACATGAGTATGACACATCAGGAACATGTTACTCAGACTCCTTGACTTCAGGTTTTGTCCATTTGTAATGATTGCATACCTTAACGTGTTGAAAGGGTTTGCGTATCACCATGGTAGCAAAGCGGTTCTAGCCACCGCCAGCATACTAGGTTGGTTTGATTTGAGCGATCAGACAAAGATCTCCCACCATCACCAATCCATATTGTCCAAAATAGTGGTGAAAACTGGCGAAATCCTAGACTGGAATTGACATGTCTGAGGCCTTTATCCCGCAGTGGATAAGAAACGGCTGCATATTATATATATATATATATATATATATATATATATATATATATATATACATTTACATATGAAATAGCTGTACTTACTTAATATGATTATATAAATAGATAGCAGATCTAGACTTTGGGTATGAATATGCACCATCATAATGAAAATGTATTTATACTTTCCTAAATGTGTTCATTATGCAAATGAACGTGAAAAGGTGACTGTCTATTTACAGCCCCATTCAAACAAGAAACGACAGAAACTCTCAAAATAGCCTCTGGTCGGAAGAATACTACAAAGGTAATCTCCCAAGCTCATATAGCATTCAGGATTTTCTACATTCAACAAGGGTGTTTATTGAGGACATAAATCTATTTTTATTATAGTCAAGCTCATTATTTTTTATCTATTTTTTTATACTGTTTAAAATGATGAAGTCATTCTTGCTTGTAAGAAACATTAAGGCTTTAATGATTGATATAATTTTAACTTGCGGTTTGGAGATGAAAGGGAATTTCTTCACTATCTAAACTGAAACATGTTCCTTTGAGTAACTTGTTAAAGTAATAAAATAAATTCAACCAGATTTTTTTTTCTTTTTTTAATAAACACAAGATGGAGTAGGCCCTCTAACATATCCACACTGATTTTAATGAATACAAACTATTGTTTTTAATCTTTAACTATAATTTCATTTTCGAGTGAGACCACCAGAAAAACCATTTTCATATAAATTCGGGAAAGGTAGACTCGTGATCAGAAAACACAAAATCAGATGCCAAATCTCATGACCCCATACTCACAAAGAAGATTAACAGGGTATTAAAATCATGTGGTTCAGTAATTCTGAAGCTGGGGGGAAAAGTGATTTATGTTTTCGGATATATTGTATTTATTTTATATCTCAGAGATGTATTATTTACACCATCTGATATATTATACTAGCATACGCGACCCGTCAAAAGTGACGGCTAAACATATAGAGATATGCGCACATTCAACCCTTCCCACCACCTCCCCCTTTCTTAACTACAATACGGCAGTTGTGGTTTCCGAGTGTAGTCCCTCTCACTAATGTATGATTACCTCCTCTCCCCCTTACATGAGAGACGGGGAGAGACCGATTACTTATATGGTTATATACGAGTGATGCATTTGACCGTGCGTACATTAGTATTATCTCGCATATATAGACCGTAGTAGATTTTTGTACAATTTCTTTTTTTATATGCCGTTCTTCCTTAGGTAATAACAAACGCTATCTGTATACCAATGTATGTATGTGACGTTGACTATTTTATCGAGCGTAAAATATTGATATTATGTTGATTTCTGATCATTTCTTTTCTTGTAAGCAATTATACTTTGAATAAAAGTAGTTCTTGTTAATTAGCCATAAACAAAATCTAGACGTTTTATTTTGTAAAACCCTGATTTGATGATTAGTAAATCATTGCTGTTTAATTTACGAAGAAAAAAAATATCAATCTCATACCGAACAGTTTAGATAATTTCATTTAGTAGGACGAAGTTGATAGTCTTTATTATATAAAGAAATTTAATTGAAAAATTACTCAACAGCAAAATTTATAACAATCAATTCAATGTTAAACATAAATTGACAGAATTGACCCATCGGTAACAGTTTGACTCATGAAATTATATAATCACAATGAGATCGTGAAAGCTACAATGATGATATAATCACTTTCTCTTGTTTAAGGGTACAACCAGACACACTGTCCTATCATTTTTTTTCCATTCCTTTTCCATACTGATGGCTATTTTCCCTGTTGGAAGCCCTTTGGGTATATACTCTCCTGCATTTCCAAATAGGGTTGTACCTCAGCTAATAATAATAATAATAATAATAATAATATAATAATAATAATAATAATAATAATAATAATAATAATAATAATCTAAAGGCAATATTTTAAGAATCACAAAGTCATTAACAATATCAATGCAAGTTTTGAGTCAACTCCCCCAGCTAAAGAAAAAAAAAAGAACCTTTCATCGACACTCAGGTGAATATATCTAAACATTCATAACTAAAAAAAAACATACCCAGAAAAATACTATTGTGTAATCGGAAAATAGAGAATGGAATACCTTCTCCGTTGAAAAGGACGCGTGGAGCCCCGACCGACCGCCCGCCGTCATTGCACGCGACAAATATATTAGCGGGTAATTCATTTAGGGGCCTAGTAACCGCAACACTAACGGCAGAAACACAATAACCTCATGTTGAACGTTTACTGTGGCCTTGCATATTGAATTACTCACACCAGGTCACAAGTTAATGCAATAACGTCGTATTCTCTCTCTCTCTCTCTCTCTCTCTCTCTCTCTCTCTCTCTCCATTGTCATATTTAAAATCTTTCATGACCTGAATAGTCATATTCTCTCTCTCTCTCTCTCTCTCTCTCTCTCTCTCCATTGTCATATTCATGACCTGAATAGTCATATTCTCTCTCTCTCTCTCTCTCTCTCTCTCTCTCTCTCTCCATTTGGATATTTAGATTCTTTCACGACCTGAATAAAGTCATATTCTCTCTCTCTCTCTCTCTCTCTCTCTCTCTCTCTCTGCAATGAGGTATTTCAATTCTTTCGTGACCTGGATGCAGGACTTCCATCAATGCATCTCTGGCGGTGGACTGTCATCACTACTTGAGAGTATTTATCACATAATTATTTAGCTTTCTATTATACCTCCCTTCCCGGTTCCTGTCTTCCATCTTGTTATACAACGTTTTTTTAACTTCTACTTCATATGTTGCACCAACTTTTTGAATGGTCTACCCTGGCCCAGTTGCGGGGTCAAATTCAGAACTCCAATATATCGTAGAAAAAATCAAACGGGTTAAGGTTTTAAACACAGAGGCTTTCCTGTTGATTTTCAGTTACGTTCTTCTTCCAAATGATATTTCACGTTAATTCTATATTTATGTGTCCCTTATGTAGTAGCCAACAGATTGCCAAGCAAGGTTTCCAAGAGGCAGATAGTTGTAAGTGTTTAGTTGATTA
>NC_090746.1:49513723-49518723 GCF_036898095.1 Palaemon carinicauda
GTCAAAGGATTTGGCTCTCGAACAGGGTAAGAATATAATTGAAGCATTAACGGGTGGTCCGGAGAAGGCGAGCGGCTTATCAATAGGATAGGGATTTAGTCGAGCACATGTGTTTTTCAAGGAGGTCTAGCATTCGGGCAGGCTTTAAGGAATGGTCATTTTATGAGACAATAGGCCACATTCGAAGACGCGTTAATCTCCCTTGGGATTTAAAGATTCGGGCGTCGCTCGAGAATGCAATCTTTTATGAGCGTTGGAGGTCGGTTAATCTAGTAATTTGCGATGCAAATATTGATATCAAAGCACAACATGCCCAAAGAGAGAGGGGTTGAAAATATTATTCATCATTCATTTTGATACCAAACACGGATATATGGGGCTAAAGGTCATAGACATGCTCTTCGGTTTAAACCGAATAATATAATACAGGTACAGTAATAGTTATAATAACTAAGAATATGATTGTGTTAGTAACTTACGTATCCAAAGGTTAATAAGCACGGCTAAGCATCCAAGGTTAATTGATTCAATACTTGTCATGTGAGAGTTATTATTTATAGATTTTATTTGTGATCTGTAAGATTTCGAACAGCAATGCCAGTTCCATCTCAGATTCTGTTCATTATCTATACCAATTCGTGATCAGTGACTGACCTATTAAAACATTCCTAAAGAGACTTTTCCCGCATATTGCTTGTCAAACAAAAATTAGTTGATAATCAACAACAAATAAAGCTTTACTATTATTCTCTAGATAATCAGTTGCCAAACCTTTCAGTACAGTTTTCTGACAGATTTGTGTTCAGACGTTGTGAATTCAGACGCGGAA
Organism: Palaemon carinicauda; assembly: GCF_036898095.1. Classification (NCBI taxonomy): domain Eukaryota; kingdom Metazoa; phylum Arthropoda; class Malacostraca; order Decapoda; family Palaemonidae; genus Palaemon; species Palaemon carinicauda. Next base: position 49,514,553 of record NC_090746.1, read on the forward strand.
ATTAACATCTTTTTTTTCTCTCTCTCCAGAAATTGCAGTTTTCCTACCGTGACGTTTAGTGCGTTTAGTACTCTCAAACATCAAGCCAGAAATACCCCGTGATATTGAATTTACAATCCCTTTTGATATATTGCATCCAAACGAATTATATATGTTGAGTGCATCAGTTCAGGCCAGGATTTGTACTTAAACTTTTTGTAAATATAGAAACGACATTGGCTAATTCATTCAGTGGTAATGAAAGGGCTTTGTAGCTTGATATTCGAATATGATTGCGTATAGGCTTAGTTTGCTGATAGCATTTTGGTGATATATATAAAACTATTTTGTATTCATATGTTTTACCATATTGTTTATTATGTTGTAAATCACCATACGTTTAAGTATCTAAAATTATTATTATTATTATTATTATTATTATTATTATTATTATTATTATTATTAATTGTATAATTGGTGATACAGTATCTTTTGCTTTATCACCATTCATTATCATTATCCCAATTTCTGCTGTTTAATTAAAGAAAGATTGAATGTTCAATTAGAGTCACTTCCATCAAACTTAAATTTTCCAAAATCACGTTTTACGATTTTGTCTCATTAGAGAATCTTCTTATGGCTTTTCCTTCGCATTATCTTCATTTTAAGTAATTGAAGTTTGATTAACAGGTTAATGATTTCAATCTGCATCCATCTCACTATTCCGATTGGCTAATTAACTTCTGACGTCATTGGATCCCGAACGTTGATTGCAAGGTTTCGATTAGAGGGGAAGGTTGTGTGTGTGGGGGGGGGGGAGGTTGCTTGAGAATGCATATATGCCATTCCCTTTGAAGAGAGTGATTGGTCAGTTAAAAACCTTTAGCTTACATGATTGGCGTAATTGCTCTCTGACGTCACGATGTCGATGATTCCACGATTTTCATTGGGTTGATAATTAATGTAAACTGAGTAGTGGTTTATTATGAAAGAAATTAAGCCCTTGACTGGAGCAATCTGCAGATTATCCTGGTTGATGTGAAATGTAGGTCATGAGTTAACCTGTGCCGTCTGTTGCGAAAGATATATATATATATATATATATATATATAAACATATATATACATATATATATATATATATATATATTTAGCACAGTTGGTAAATTAACTCATGATTTCGACGATTTATCTATGTGCAGATAAAATATCCAAAGTTAACGTGCAGATGAAAAATTTTTAATGATTAAACATCCCACTATACTTCGCCCATAATATTTTTTTTTATCCCAGCAACGAAAATATCAAAACAGGTTAATACTCATCTTGTTTTTAAACCATTCTATTGGGATTCCCCAAAATTGAGCAGTCGTACATACATACATACATATACCAAGGCACTTCCCCCGATTTTGGGGGGTAGCCGACATCAACAAATGAAACAAAACAAAAAAGGGGACCTCTACTCTCTACGTTCCTCCAGCCTAACAAGGGACTCAACCGAGTTCAGCTGGTACTGCTAGGGTGCAGTCGTAAACTAATTAATTGTCTTACACTTTTCAAACGGAGACCCATAAGATTAAAGTTATTTGCAAAACTCCTTAAAATAACACAAACCTTTCGGGATGTAAACATAGAGGTTAAGCCAATACTTGTTGTTTGAAAAAAGGAAAAATTACATTATGGCTGAAACAACCACTGAAGTATAGCTATAAATTTGTGGTTAATATAAATGTTTCATTGAATCCCCCCCCCCCCCCCCAATAAAATAAGGCAGGCTCAAATTCTCACGAAAGTCTAGTCAAAGCTGGAAACTCGGATCATCGGCTCCAGTTATATTGTAACGCGAACTGTTTCCTAAGGAAGCTTTACATTGTTATTCTTGCGAAGTTTGTTTAGTTTGGCTTCCTAAACTGAATAAGTACACCATGCGGATGAGGGAATTGGGCTTACGCCTTCTTTAGCATTGTTCACTGCTTATCGGTTACGTCAACAACCACCATACTCTTTCTAAACAGACACCACCAACTTCTTGAACGCACACCACCCTCTTTCTGAACCCAAACTATCATCTTTCTGAACGCCTACTATCCTCATTGATAGTTATTCACAAATTTGGGTATATTTTTATTGTTTAGGGTGTATACTGAATCAGAGAGAATAGGCAGTATTGTGTAATGAAAAAAAATAATCTACAATGAAATTGAATAATGGAATTATGTAATATCGTTTCATTGTTTCTAATTTTCATCCTCAATTATAGGGGTACACAAAAATCTATTAAAATGCCTAAGGGGTAAAAAAGAACAAAAATGTTGGGAGCCCTTGTTCTATGGCATAAGTCTACGTAGAGATGAAAAACTCGTAAATATGCATACTTGTAAATAATTACGTAATAACACGACTGGATGTTCCGCTTGCTGACAAGTACCTCAATGTTCCCTGATCCCGCTAACTGAAAAACACACACCCACACTTATGCGAACACAAAATTCAGTGTGAATCCAGATTACAGATTTAGAGAAGAATAAAAAAAAAAAAAACAGCTCAACTGTGAATCTCGCTAAGAAAAAAAAAAAAAAAAAGATAAACCTAGGCTCATGGACTCTCCGGTGCTCACCTGTCTATTCACCTGTTGTAAATCACTCGAGAGGAAAACCCTTAGCAAAGCTCAGAGAGAAAGAGAGAGAGAATTTTATATTTCTAAGCGGATATCACGGGCTAAAGCCCAGCAGTTTTCCATTTTTATTTCTTGGTTTCCTATTTTTGGGTCAGAGGGTTCTATTGCGCGTTGAAGGAAGAATACCGGGTTATTTAGCAGTATCGAATTTGTGATATATTTCCCTGGGAATATCGTGGTTTTTCTTTTTATAATCCTCTTCTTCTCTCTCTTCATCTTTTCTTCTTTAATGCCACACTTCTATTTCTATAGGACCGGAGATTTGTTTTCTTAGAATGAAAATCTAGAAAGGGCGTTTCGTGGGAAGATCTTTTTCCATGATTGATTTATTCTTAAAATCGTAGTTGTCCTGCAAGCAGATGCAATTAAACTCTGACCAAGAAGAGGATTCTTTGAGAAGGTTTATCTCGACGTCCCATAGGTAGACAGAAAACTACTTCGTTCTACTTCATTCGGTCAGATATCGACGAAAATTTAAGAATTTGTTCTATCGTGTTTCATAATTTCGTTTCTGTTGGAAGGTTTTTGAATTCATCTTGCTAGGCTTTTTAAAACTTGCTGTGTTTTTATAAGAGAGAGAGAGAGAGAGAGAGAGAGAGAGAGAGAGAGAGAGAGAGAAGACTTTAGTAAAGAGAAATTCAGAACTAAGACAAGGACACTATAAAGAGAGACAGATTGTTATTATTATTATTATTGTTATCATCATCACAATCAAGGCTACTACCCTAATTGGAAAAGCAGGATCCTATAAGCCCAAAGCTCCAACAGAGAAAAATAGCCCAGTGAGGTAAGGAAACAAAGAGATGTAACAAGAGAAGTAATGAACAATCGAAATAGAATATTTTAGGAACAATAAGAACATTTACTCATATCTTTCATATATCCTCAAGCAAGACAGCGAATACCATGGTACAAAGGTTATAGCACTACCTAAGACTAGAAATGGTTTGATTTTGGAGTGTCCTTCTCCTAGAAGAGCAGCTTACCATAGGTGAAGAGTCTCTTCTACCCTTACCAAGAGGAGAGTAGACACTGAACAATTACAGTGCAGTTGTTAACCCCTTATCGAAGATGAATTGTTTGGTAATCTCAGTGTTGTCAGGTGGATGAGGACAGAGGAAAATATGGAAGGAGTAGGCCAGACTATTCGGTGTATTTGTAGCCAAAGGAAAAATGAACCGTAACCAGAGAGAGGGATTCGATATAATACTCAATTATATATAACTACCATCATAGAGAGAGAGAGAGAGAGAGAGAGAGAGAGAGAGAGAGAGAGAGAATTCCTATTAAAGAAAGATCGGAAAACTTGGAGGAGCAGTAGCACAATTTAACTCTTAATAGAATATCTCAGTAATGAGCCCCCATTAGCTACCAAAACAAAAGCTCTTGATGCGAGCTTGCAACAGTTGTTTTCAAAGGCGCCACGACAATTAAAATAATACAGCCTTGCTATTTCAGATCGGTGGAAAGGAAAGCTTTGTTACTTTTCATAGTGTTTTTATTGGTTGTGAAT
>NC_090746.1:49528723-49531730 GCF_036898095.1 Palaemon carinicauda
AATTCTCTCTCTCTCTCTCTCTCTCTCTCTCTCTCTCTCTCTCTCATGCTTTTTAATATTATTATTTCCTTTGTTTTGTTCTCACCGAACATTTGTAAAAGATAAATTGTCATGAATTAAATTATCCAACATATTCATTCATTTGACTATTCATTTCCTATGCATAAATACATTCTCTCTCTCTCTCTCTCTCTCTCTCTCTCTCTCTCTCTCTCTCTCCTCAGAAACATCAAATACTTCTTTACTTCTCCTCCTCCTCGTCTTAAGTCTCCCCCCTAAGGCCCTCTCGGGTTAAGCCAATCAGGAGCCACTTAGGTATAGGCTCCATGGGAGTGATGGAGCCAATCAGGTTGCCTGTGACAACACCGCGCAAGGCGGATCCTACAGCCAATCATTCTCCCCGTGAAGTCAAGGCAGATTCGGTTCTGTGTTTTTGACAGATTGCCTAACGAGGCAAAAAAAAAAAAAAAAATAAATAAATAAATAAAATAAATATTTATTTTTAAGTCTTTTATCCTCTTTACTGTTTTTTATTAACCTGTCCCATTAATTTCGTTCCTTTTATTCGAGTATCATTTCTAATCGTCTTATTAAGTAGTGGGCAGTTTTAATTTCTTCTTTTCTACAGGTGCATTTATGTGCTTTACGTTTCTTATATCTGTCGCTGCATTGCTTTCCCTTTGAATGTTGTCATTTGATAAGAGGTGGACAATGAGGACATTTTTTCCATTCGTTAACTAATACATTTGAAATTTATATAATTTTATATTTGTGTATGTAAGTACTGTATATATAATAGTAAATATTCCATATATAAAATTAGGTCATGAATTTTTTTCAATATTCACTGTCCATTCTGTGAATGTTAGAACAGTTTCCTCCTCTCTTGATTTGCATTAATATTTTGTTTTATTTTGTAGCTATATGGGAAGTAGTATTTACATTTAAAGATGGTTACCTTTTCTTTCAAATTTGGTTCTATTTTTACTATATTACATGTTTTAGCTAACGATTTAGTGATGGTTCTGAATTTCTCTCTCTCTCTCTCTCTCTCCTCTCTCTCTCTCTCTCTCTCTCTCTAATGAGAGGGATTAAAGCCTAATGACACGGAATAAAATTCAGCAGTCCAAGATGCATAAACTTCACAATATTTTTATAACATCTAATATTTTTGTTAGCTGACTTTTATACACACACACACACACACACACACATATATATATATATATATATATGTATATATATATATATATATATATAATTGTATATATTATATATATATATATAGTATGTGTGTATATAAGTAGTAGGTTGGCCCGGACACAAGCCCACCTGTTGAGATACTACATCCAGAGAGTTAATGGATCCCTTGGACTGGCCAGTCAGCACTACATTGGATCCCTCTCTCTAATTGCGGCTAATTTTTTCTTTGCCCACACATACACGTCTTTTTCACTTAAGGTGTTAACTACGGCATGTTAATATTCAGTGGCTACTATCCTCTTAAAGACTCCTTAGCTATGGTAAGCAGCTCTTCTAGGAGAAGGACACTTCAAAATCAAACCTTTGTTCTCTGTCTCGGGTAGTGCCATAGCCTCTGTACCATGGTTTTCCAATTTCTTTGATTACAGTTCTCTCGCTTGAGGGTACACTCGGCACGCTATTCTAATTTGTTTCGCTTCCTCTTGTGTTTTTTTTTTTTTTTTTTTTTTTTGAAATTTTTTATAATTTATATATAAAAGATCTAATTTGATATTGTTACTGTTCTTAAAAAAAATTTATTTTGACTGTTCATTCCTTCTCTGTAGCTTGTTTATATCCTTGTTTCCTTTTCCTCACTGGGCTATTTTTCCTTGTTGGATCCCATGGGCTTATAGCATCTTGCTTTTCAGATAGGGTTGTAGCTTAGCATGTGATAATGATAATAATAGTAATATACAACAACAACAACAACAACAACAACAACAACAAAAACAACACATACAGGACAAAGGCTTCAGATATTTCCGTAGTCTGCTGATTGGTGATGGTGATCGTGACTAGTACATGGCGATACACAAACCCTTTCATCACGTTAAGGTATTCCCACTCAGAAATGGAAATGATTATATATATATTATATATATATATATATATATATATATATGTATGTATATATACCTATCTATCTATCTATCTATCTATATATATATATATATTTATATATATGTATATATTATATACATATATATACTGTATATAATATGTATATATATATATATAATATATATGTGTGTGTGTGTGTGTGTGTGTTATTTTATTTAGTTACGTATGTATTTATATGTATGCCTGCAGTATACATAATGTGTATATATATAAATAAATATATATATGTGTGTGTGTGTGTGTGCGCGCATGCATGAAGCCTACATATACATACATGAACTATTTTTCCTCGTAAAGTTGTATTTGACGATCTGTCTCCCTTCTCAAGCCATCCGGAAATTAGTCATTCTGTAAATGGATATTTTCTTTTCCCCGTGATGGCTCTCATTGCGGTGGTGAATGCCAGATATATTTCCTGCTCCTCGTCATCGGGATTGCTTTCATTTGTTGATTAGTCAATTTGGTTACTGATTTCGTGGGATGCAGAAGCAGAACCCTTATCCAAAATCTTTGTCTTGCCACAATCGACTAAGGGGGTGACCACTGTAATATAGGACTTTTCCTACCAAGTAGGTTGGCTAGGGCACCAGCCACACGTTGAGATACTACCGCTAGAGAGTTATGGGGTCTTATGACTGGCAAGACAGTACTGCGATGCGTTGAATCCTTCTCTCTGGTTACTTTTCTTTCCCTTTGTCCACATAATCACCAAATAGTCTGGCCTATTCTTTATAGATTCTCCTCTGTCCTCATACGCATGTTCACACTGAGATTATCAAACAATTCTTTTTCACTCAAGAGATTAACTACTGTATTGTCATTGTTCATTGGCTATTTTCCTCTTGGTAAGGGTAGAAGAAAC
>NC_090746.1:49532230-49542230 GCF_036898095.1 Palaemon carinicauda
TATATATGTGTGTTACATAGTGCCGTGTGCGTATTTACTTTTGTGTATGTTATACTACATTGACATATTCTCTCTCTCTCTCTCTCTCTCTCTCTCTCTCTCTCTCTCTCTCTCTCTCTCTCTCTCTCTCTCTCTCTCTTATATATATAAAAGATCCAGTATCATGTATTTTAACGAGTTTTATAAAATAATGTGCAAAACAGTGCCATTTGCTACAGATGGGTCTTAGGATCAAGATTATGAGTTTATACACCACTGTGTGTATAATACTGGCTTTACGTAATTTTTAGCCTTCAATTAGTATTTTGTACGGAAATCAGTGGAACGATTTTTTTTTCACTTCTCAGATAAATGACAAATGCGTGAAATATACGATATAACTTTGACTTCACTCTCTCTCTCTCTCTCTCCTCTCTCTCTCTCTCTCTCTCTCTCTCTCTCTCTCTCTCTCTCTCTCTCTCTCTCTCTCTCTCTCTCTCTCTCACCAGCCACTCGTTGAGATACTTCTGCTAGAGAGTTATTGGATCCTTTGACAGGCCAGATAGTGGTACATTGGATCCTTATTTGGTTACGACTCATTTTCCCCTTCTTACACATACACTGAATAGTGTGACCTATTCTTTAAACATTCTCCTCTCTCCTCCTACACCTGGCACCACTAGGATAAGTGAAAAAAATACTTCTTCACACAAGGGGTTAACCTCTGCATTGTAATTGTTGAGTGTTTACTTGCCTCTTGATAAGGGTAGTGTGCGAGGTGTCTGTTAGGTGCCAACAGAGAGGCGAGTTGAATACAAGCAAAGTTTATTTATCATATAATGAGCTTACATACAAGCAGTTGAGCGAAACAGGGCCACAAAATTCAAACATTCTGAAATATGTGATGGTAAGGGTAAATGTGGTTTCTATTGTCAGTGCGGTAGAGAGCGAACGATAAAAAAACCAATAACATTACAGTCCTAAAAAATGACATACATGTGAAATAGGGTGCCCTGCTTTTGAAAGGGGAACTGTAGTTGGGTCATCTTGCAGGAGATACGCAGAATGCGATCAATGGAGACCCAGTGTTCTTTGCCATGAACGTTAGTTAAGAAAGCCTTCAGTGTTTGACGGATCACAAGGAAAAGGCCAATGTAAGGGGACGTCAGTGGTGACCTGCAAGTGTTGTTGCGCAGAAAGACGTGCATTGCGGTGTGTAAAGCATTCGGTATGTGTTGCTTCGCTGGGGTTTTGTAAGTCTGGTGGCATGGAGTGAATTTTCCCACAATGTGTCATAGGCACCGGGAGATTGTCGGAAGATGTTGTAGACGGAAAGAAATTCAGTATAGATGCCAGACGGGTCGCCATACATCATTTCAGCTGCTAGAGCATCCTTAGGATTAGTCTTTAATCCAAGGAGGACCCAGGCAAGCTGAGTAAACCATTTGGAGTCATTGCAGCGGGACATTAAAGATGCTTTCCATTGACTGCAGGGTTTTAGGGGGGTTGTCTGATGTAGGCTGATGCCCTGGAGAATCTCTAACAATGTCCAGAATTAAGAGGTGAAATTGGTGCCCCAGTCAGAGGTAATATGCCAAGGGATACCAAATCTTGCTATCCACCCTGAGAGTAAGGCAGATGTACATGAGATGAACGTTCCAGTTTGCATGGGAATGACTTCGGCCCAATGAGTAGAGCAGTCAATGACATTAAACAAGTAATGGTGTCCTTGTGATGTGGGTAGAGGATCTACTACATCGACGTGAATGAGGGCAAAACGACACTGAGGCTGAGGATAGGTGCCCACTCCTGAATCCGTATGTCAAAGAACTTTTCTTATGAAGTACAAGCTCGGACTCAGTCCTTAGTAATGCCATGCCAAATGAACTTCATCCCAGTACTAGTAGATTGGTGTGTGAGATGTAAGAGGCCATGAATGAAATAACACATCTGTTGGTGCATGAGGCCAGGTATCTATGGTCATGGTCTACCAGTGCTAACGTCACAGAGGAGGTTGGTGTTAGAGTCGTCGAGAGGGACGTCTTCCCAATGGAGGGATATGCAGGATGTCCTACTTGCTTGATACTCTTGGATCTTTTTGTTGGGTTTCTACTAAGGCGTTGTAATCCAATCCAAGATGAATGGAGGCCAATGTGTTTCATGACAGGGCATTACCAACGGGATTCATTTTCCAAGGAATGTGTAGAAGGGTGCAGCTGTATTCAGTCATGATGGAGAGATGTTTGCGTTGACAGGCGGACCAGATCTCGACTGTTGAGTGAAGGCGTGCACCAGAGGCATTTGGTCTGTGCTAAGAAGAGGCGAAAAGGACGGACAGCCAAATGCACTGCCAGTAATTCGCGACCAAAGGTAGAGTAGCAGGATTTTGCCTTAGACAGTTTTCTACCAAAGAAGGACATTGGGCAGGGCATTAGAGACATTGAGGGTGATGTCTTCCCAACGGAGGGATGTGCAGGATGTCCTACTCTTGGATCTTTTCGTTGCGTTTTTGCCAAAGCGTTGTAATCCAATTCCAGGTGAATGGCGGCCAATTTGTTTCATGACAGGACATCGCCAACAGGATTAATTTCCCCATGGATGTGTAGAAGGGTGCAGTCGTATTCAGCCACGGTGGAGAGATGTCTTCATTGACGGTCAGTCCATGCGTTGGACTGTCGCGTGCAGGCGTGCACTAGAGGCATGTGCTTCACGCGAATAATGAAGGACGTATCCTCTAAGAAGTGGCGAAAATGATGGACAGCCAAATGCACTACTAGTAATTTGCAGTCAAAAGTAGAGTTGCCATATATCGAAGAAGGGCAATGGGCGGGGCAAGCCATTAACCACCCGGTAGAGTGCTGCACCAATAGAGATGTCGCTGCACTCGATGAACAGAAGAGGGGCATGTGGCACAGGAAAAGTTAGAGCAGCAGCAGTTGATAGGGCATTCTTTGTGTTGCAGAAGGCCCCTTCCTGAAGGGAACCCAGTTCAGGCCTCTTGATTTTCTCTTCCTTGGCAAGAGCTGCAGAATGGCTGTCAGGGACTGGTGATAATAGTTTATCATGCTCAAGAATTCTTGCAGTGCTTTGACGGCCGAGGTCGGGGAGAAGTTTTGAATAACTGATATCTTCTCACGGAAGGGGTGGATGACCTCATGCGTGATGTGGTGCCTTAAGATTGGCTCCAAAGGTACACTTGTTGTCCTAGACTACAAGGTCGTTCTGTTGTAGGCGGTTGAGAACGATGCGTGGATGACGGAAGTGTTGCTCTTTGGAGGAAGAGAACATGATTGTGTTATCCATGTAACATACTCAGACGGGGAGGTGCCCTAGAATACCATCCATTAGGCGTTGAAACATGGCCCTAGCATTATGAAGTCTAAAACAACAGTAATTGAATGTGTATGTACCAAAGTGATGATGGCAGTCTTGAGGATGTCTTCCAGGTTCATTGGTACCTGATATTACCCCTTCAAGAGGTCAAGAATTAAGAACACCTTTGCTTTATGCAAGTAGGAGGTAACGTTGGTAATGTTGGGGAGGGGGTAGTGATCCAAATCTGTCTGCATGTTCAGATTATTATTATTATTATTATTATTATCATTATTATTATTATTACTAGCCAAGCTACAACCTTAGTTGGAAAAGCAAGATGCTATAAGCCCAAGGGTTCCAACAGAGAAAAATAGCTCAGTGAGGAAAGGCAATAAGGAAATAAATAAATGGTAATAAATTAACAATATATCATTCTAAAAACAGTAACAGCGTCAAAACAGATATGTCCTATATAAACTATTAACACCGTCAAAAACAGATATGTCATATATAAACAATAAAAATACTCATGTCAGCCTGGTCAACATAAAAACATTTGCTCCAACTTTGAACTTTTGAAGTTCTACTGATTCAACTACCCGATTAGGAAGATCATTCCACAACTTAGTAACAGCTAGAATAAAACTTCTAGAATACTGTGTAGTATTGAGCCTCATGATGGAGAAGGCCTGGCTATTAGAATCAACTGCCTGCCTAGTATTACGAACAGGATAGAATCGTTCAGGGAGATCTGAATGTAAAGGATGGTCAGAGTTATGAAAAATCTAATGCAACATGCATAATGAACTAATTGAACGACGGTGTCAAAGATTAATATCTAGATAAGGAATAAGAAATTTAATAGACCGTAAGTTTCTGTCCAATAAATTAAGATGAGAATCAGCAGCTGAACACCAGACAGGAGAACAATACTCAAAACAAGGTAGAATGAAAGAATTAAAACACTTCTTCAGAATAGATTGATCACCGAGAATCTTGTAAGACTTTCTCAATAAGCCAAATTTTTGTGCAATTGAAGAAGACACAGACCTAACGTGTTTATCAAAAGTAAATTTGCTGTCGAGAATCACACCTAAAATTTTAAAAGAGTCATACAAATTTAAAGAAACTTTATCAATACTGAGATCCGGATGTCGAGGAGCCACCGTCCTTGACCTACTTATAATCATACTTTGAGTTTTGTTAGGATTCAACTTCATACCCCATAATTTGCACCATGCACTAATTTTAGCTAAATCTCTATTAAGGGATTCACCAACCCCAGATCTACATTCAGGGGATGGAATTGATGCAAAGAGAGTAGCATCACATCATCTGTATATGCAACAAGCTTGTTTTCTAGGCAAAAGCACATGTCATGTGTATATAGTATGAAAAGTAATGGGCCAAGAATACTACCCTGTGGAGCACCGGATATCAGATTCCTATGCTAACTATAGTGCCCATCAACAACAACTCTTTGAGACCTATTACTTAAAAAATCAATAATAATGCTAAGAAACGACCCACCCACTCCCAACTGTTTCAGTTTAAAAACAAGGGCCTCATGATTAACACGGTCAAAGGCAGCACTAAAATCAAGGCCAATCATACGAACTTCCTGACCACAATCAAGGGATTTCTGTACAACATTGGAGATTGTAAGAAGGGCATCACATGCTCCAAGGCCTTTACGAAAACCAAATTGCAAACTAGGGAGTAGGTCATTACCTTCAGCAAACCTATTAAGACGTTTTGCCAGAAGACGTTCAAAAACTTTAGATAATATGGGAGTTATGGAAATTGGGCGGTAATCAGTGGGACTTGAGCTACCACAAACACATTTACATAGAGGAGTAACATTACCAATTCTCCAACAAGTGCTAAAAGCTCCTCTTCTTGCTAACTTGCGCAAAATAACAGATAACTTTGGAGATAAGAAATCTGCTGTCTTTATAAAAAACATAGGAAAAATACCATTTGGGTTTACACCTCCATAAGCATCAAGGTCCATCAACAGAGCTTTAATCTCACGAGATCGAAAAGCTAAACTAGTTAGTTTAGCCTCAGGAAAACATGAATGAGGAAGTTCAAGTTTTCCATTGCTCTGTTTACTGTCAAAAACATCAGCCAACAAGGTCGCCTTTTCCTTTGGACAGTAAGTGACAGCCATCTGGTTTAAGTAAAGGAGGAATTGTTGCATCTATACCAAAGAGTACAGATTTAAAGGTAGACCACCATTTATGTTCCTGAGTTGTACCAGAAAGGGTTTCTTTTATGGTTAAATTGTATTCCTTTTCAGTTGAGGCATAAACTCTCTGAGCAAAAGCTCGAAGCTGAGTATAGTTGTTCCAGGTCAAATTTGATCTGTTACCCTTCCAAAGGTGATAGGCCTCCTGCTTCTCCAAATAAGCACGTCTACAATCATCATTGAACCACGGTTTGTCCTTCACTCGGTACCTTAGCACACGAGAATGGATACGGCTATCAATTATGTTGACTAGATTCTCATTCAAAGGGACAACAGGATCTACACTACTGTATAATTGTGACCAATTCAAGCATAAAAGATCATGCAAAATCCCATTCCAGTCTGCTCGGGATTTCATATAAATTTTACAATATTATGATATATCAGGGACAGGCTGCTCAGTCTTCACTACTAATGAAATCAAGGCATGATCAGATGTCCCGACTGGAGAACCAACCTTACTAGTTATAACGCCAGGGAAGTCAGTGTATACGAGGTTCAAGCAATTACCAGACTTGTGAGTAGCTACATTTATGATTTGCTCACAGCCTGATTCAGAGGCAAAGTCTAAAGCTCTTAAGCCATGACGATCGGTAGTAGAGATAGAACTTAACCACTCCCTATGGTGAGCATTAAAATCACCAACAAAGACAAAAGAAACCTTTTTATAATCTTCTTGTATCTTATCCATAATGGTAAGAAGACAATCAACGATAGAATCATCCATGTCTGGACTCCGGTAGATTGAACACAAATAAAAGTTGTTATGCCAGCCACAAACTTTTATTACCTGAATCTCATGACATTCACATTGATAGTAGGACTTATGAGAAGCAGGGTACTCGGTCCTAATATACACCGCCATTCCCCTGGCCCTAGGGATGGCATCACGTTCCAACACTATTGGCTTCTTAAACCCAGTTATAAGGAGCGCAGATGAGTGCCTCATATTAGAAACCAAAGTTTTTGAGCACAAAAGAATATCATACTGTCTGGACGCAACTGTAAGGTCTTGGATATTTGCATGAAGACCACGAATATTGCAATACAGAAGATGACATTGACGAAATCTAGGACGTACTGGTTCCGGATTTCACTCAATGTCTCCAAACAGCATAAGAATTAATAGAAATAAAAAAGAGACATCATACTTAAAAACTAGATTAACAAGAATTATAACAAAACAATATGTACAGAATTATAAATAAAGTGATTGATGATACCCATAGACTATAGTAAAAAGTCTGAAAAACTGGTCAACATGGAGGAGCCAATACACCATGCAAGGCTAAATACCCTCCAGGATAGCCACTTCAACTGAAGGGAGGACAGTAAGGATGGTTTTGAAAAGAAAAAGAATCAGAAAAAGGAAAAGACAACCTCTTGATAAACCACCAGGCATCCATGGCCCTTCTATTAAGCCTGCCCAACACACCATTTAAAAAAACAAGAGAAAAAAAAAATAATATTAAGATAGAATAGTGTGCCCGAGTGTACCCTCAAGCAAGAGAACTCTAACCCAAGACAGTGGAAGACCATGGTACAGAGGCTATGGCACTACCTAAGACTAGAGAACAATGGTTTAATTTTGGAGTGTCCTTCTCCTAGAAGAGCTGCTTACCATAGCTAAAGAGTCTCTTCTACCCTTACCAAGAGGAAAGTACACTGGACAAATTGCAGTTCAGTAATTAACCCTAGGTTGGTTAAGTTCCAAAGCGGGTACGCCATTACCAATGTGGTACCATGAATGAGACCTCAACTTTCGGACCATATAACTTCCTTATTAGTAAATATATTTCAAATCCTTAAGTTTCTTATTTAACAATAGTCATTACTCAATATGATGTTAGGAGTAAATTAAAAACCAATCATTTTAGATATTTTATTCGGACAATTTAGAAAAATAAGTATATAAAAGTATAAATATATAGAAAATAATCTGTAGAAAATATTTACATTATATATAAGTAACTTTGGCAAACTGTATAATAAAGTTGAATGGCATGGCAGCATTCATGCCAATTTTCAAGGTCCTAGGCTTAAAAACACCAAATCTGTGATAGTGGTGAAAATGGGCACTGGCGTGGCACTCGATGAAGTCACTGGGGTGGCACTCGTTGAAGGCACTGGCGCGGCACTTATTGAAGGCAGTTGGGTAGCACTTGAAAAAGGCACTGGGGTGGCAACACTCTAGTAGCACTGATTGATGGCACACTGGTGGAGATGGGGACCTTCCCTGATAGGCTCCTGAAGGGGGTCAAGGTCATGGGAGGGTCATCTACATCGTTGTCGTCACCATCGTCGCATGGTACAGGCATCTTAACCTTCTTCATAGGGAATTGTATCCTCTTCTTACTTTGAAAATGAGAAGAAAGGATAATGGAGGCTCACTTTCCGAAGAGGTGATAGATGGGGTCGAATAGGAGAGTGCTGAGTGGGAAAAATTGCTTACACTTCCCTGGTCGATGGTGTCCACCTGGGGCACGTCAACATATTTCTGATAAAAACACGTGTCATCAGCACACTCAATATTATCAAAATAACTAAGAGATTCCAAAATCTCGTCGAGTCTTTTCTCAGAAGGGAATTTCTTCTGCATTTTGCTGACCTGAAAGTTGGATTTTTTTTTTTTTTTTTTTTTTTTTTTTTTTTAGTTTTCCCCCTATATAGTTGAACATCCGGCAGCCTAGCACAAAGATGGCAACATCACTACATAGCAACACTATTCACCAATGTTCAGATAAAATCTCTTTAACTTTCATTAATATCACTCTGAGATATTTAATGAAATGTAAAAGCATACGAAATTGAAATTGCAATACAGTTTAGTAGTGTGGTACGAAAATTGAGACCAAAAAAAATTTGAAGAGCTACATCTCTACGAAAATCTGAAGCTCCGACTTGTGTGTCCTACCCCTGTTGTATCATAACAAAGTATTATGCGGCGCACCTCGAGAACGGCGCCACAGACAAAGCGACAGGATGAAACCTGGGAAAAATTGCTTTGCGCCTGCGCCTGGTTATAAATTTAGGGCCTGTTAACTTACCCAGGGTTAACCCTTTAGGTGAAAAAGTGTTAAGTATCTCATTGTTGGCAGGTGTATGAGGAAAGACGAGAATATGTAAAGAATAGGCCAGACTATTCTGTGTAAGTGTAGGCAAAGAAAATATAAGCCTTGACCAGAGAGAGGGATCCAATGCACTACTGTCTGGCCAGTCGAAGGATACAATACCTCTCTAGTGGTAGTATCTCAACGGGTGGCTGGTGCCCTGGCCAACCTACTTGTAATCCCCACTAGGGCGCAGGGAGCCATTCTTCTGCAGGACGATATGTAAGGGAAATGACCCCAGGCTTGAGGCCTTATGGCAAAAGCCCATTTCTTCCATTTCAGCAAATATAATTTTAGGGGCTGCCAGACACCTGAATCTGGCAAACATTGGAAACCCTGTCTTCTTGATATGGATATAAATACTTTGCTTGGTGGGAACCGTGTGTGTTTGAAGTATTGGATGGAAGACTTCCAGGTACGACATGAAGAGCTGGACTTATGCCTCTTTGGATGCGCTAATATTGAGTGCAAGGTTAGAGGGGGCGGGTTGAAGAGGTATCGACGAGCATGAGTACGTTGACTAATTGTTTATATGCCAGATCAACCAGGAGGTGGAGATGTGAGAGGAAACCGGCACTGAGTAGTGGCAATGTTACGTCGGCAACGAGGAATTTCCAATGATATTTGGTGCTCCCCTCCGTTAGTGAGTTTCTCGTACCCGTGGGTGGGGATCACAGGTCCGTTGGCAGCTACCAATGGGACGTCAGCCGGCTTAGAATAACTACCACCTGTCCTGGAGAGGGACTTTGGTAGAAGGGAACGGTAAGCACCAATGTCAACCAGAAACCGTGCATCCGTACCTGCATCATGTAAAGAGAAATGATTAGTGACAGGAGAGGCCACTGCCACAAGAGATGGCCCACTTACAATTTTTTTGGCCCCTGACAATTGTTTGCACATTTCTTCGCAGTAGCCCCAAATCTGGAGTGGTAAGAGTAGAACTGTGGTTGATGAACGTCAGTAAATGGCTTGAGAGGTCGGTAGTGGGGGCATGATTGAGGGAGTGGCGGCATTGATGGAGGTCTTGAAGGTGGTGAAGGGGCTGTCCATAAGGGCATTAACTTTGGTCATCAAGTCCTTCATGGGCAAGGTATAAACATCGGGGATGTAGGCGCTCCCAGACAATACTGAGAGTTTCTCGTACCCGTGGCTGGAGATCACAGGTCCGTTGGCCGCTACCAAGAGCACGTCAGTTGGCATAGAATAACTACCACCTGTCCTGGAGAGTGACTTTGGTAGAAGGGAACGGTAAGCGCCAATGTCTACTGAAAACCGTACATCCGTACCTGCATCATGTATAAAGAAAAGATTAGTGACAGGAGAGGCCACTGCCTCAAGAGATGGC
>NC_090746.1:49547230-49569095 GCF_036898095.1 Palaemon carinicauda
TGTGTAGATGCTAGTTCAGACATCTTGATCCACTTACATTTATTCGACTCGTCTACCACTACCCGTAGGAAATGGCGAGTTTAAGATTATTGCTGTATTATTTTTCCTCTAGCATTGTTTTGTACATGAGTAAGTTCGTTTTGTTCGGATGAATCCAATGATGGCTACTAAGGGCATCAACAATCTTCATTGTTGCGATTATTCTTTTGTATTGTTTCAAGATATTCATTTTCTCTCAGTCATGTAATCGTAAACAATTTTCAATCACCTATTTTGTTGTTTTGCTAAAAAGCCATTCTCAGCCGGGTTTTTTTTCTAATCTTCCGATTGACCTCGGTATTTTAAAACAAATTAATGAAATAACTTTCATTAATGGATTGAGAATTCGATTACGACAGTGGATAACATTTAATTTAACAAAACTTTTAACTTACAAGCTCTCTCTCTCTCTCTCTCTCTCTCTCTCTCTCTCTCTCTCTCTCTCTCTCTCTCTCTCTCTCTCTATCGGGAGCAAAGTTTGATAAACAGCTTTAATGAATAATGAACAAAAAACTTGTAATTGAATTCTGCCGTACTTAGTCCTCTGGTGACCTGAAATAATATTTAAGAAGACTTCATTTCTCACCACCCCTCCTCGCTCTCTCTCTCTCTCTCTCTCTCTCTCTCTCTTTCTCTCTCTCTCTCTCTCTCTCTCTCTCTCTCTCTCTCTCTCTCTCTCTCTCTCTCTCTCTCTCTCTTGTTGCTTGTTGTGTGGGTGCAAGAGAGAGTTGTCGTGAAAAATAACCGGAATTCTCCATGAGTCATTGGTGATTAACGACCAGGAAGTCTCCAGGCAATGATTTTGACAACAAAATAACCCTGACCAAAATGTCACAGATCATTTTGCGAGACAACTGTGGGATTTCATCATTCATCTTTGAAAATATTTCATAGAAGAATGTTATGGAGATCTTGTTTTTAATAGATTTAAGCTTTGTTTTCTCTTTTAGCCTGAATTATATTCGGCATTGTTGTTTATGTAGTTTTTGAAAGCAAGTAATTTCAGATGTATTATATGTTAGTGTTTCTTTTTTTATTTCGTCGAAATTCACTTACTGTTCCCTTTGCGTTATGTTGATAGTAATTATTAATATTTATATATTCTTTTTTCATTGGAATTCTTTTTAGCTGAGTTTTTTTTTTTTTTTTTTTTTTTTTTTTTTTTTTTTTTTTTTTTAGGGTTATTTTTTAATGTGGTTGTTTCATTACAAAACACATCGCAAATGGATGCTATTCTTTGTTGTAATTGGAAATGGTTCCGAGTTAATTCTCCTTTCAAAAGCAAGTGCCTAAGAAACCTAATACCATGTTCTAGATCAGATTCGAGGCAAACAATAAAACGAGAGAGAAGGAAGTAAGAGAGTTTTCTCTTGAAGGACGAAAGGTTCTAAGAACGATGTAAAACCTAAGCCTGTACAAAGAATGACATCGAGCACTCGCTCATTCTTTGTTGTGAAATGTTGAATAACCAATTTGAAATTTGTTATTGTGTAGAAATGTGCTTCTTTTCGTCCACGAATTGAATCTCTGGAGTTCCTTTATGGTAGTATGTTTTTGGTCCTCTGCTTTATATATTAAATTAATATGCTGTATGGCTCGTCCTACTAGATGTGTGTTGTTACTAATAAAGATTATTCTACTTTATTTGAAGTATGCCACCTATTGAGTATAGACCTGCGGTTGCCGGGTCTCTTAACACAAATCTAGATGAACCAATTTAGGGTTGCCACTTAATTTCATCAAAATTCCAATCTTGGTAAAGTCAGGACCTATCATATGTCTTCCTCACTTCCATCTAGATTTTTCCATTGATAAGAGTTTCCTCAATTAAATGCAATTCATGTGATATTATCATAGTAATTCTTAACTGTTATTTCCTTTCAGTTTCGAAAAAAATGTCGGTGCATTTGGTAATTTTGGATACCTTTTTATCCAGAGGAAATGGTTATCTCTACTCTCCTTCATTTTACGTATTTTTTCCTCAGTTTGGTATCCTACAGCGATATAAGTAACTAGAAACAAACTTGAGATCTATTAGATATTATATGCGTGGGTCTCTGTATTAATTTGTGGGACCACTATTCGATTAACTCATTGTTGACCTTCTGAAATTCGAAGTGATTGCAAAAATTGAATGGCACAAACGAGACTTACTTTACTATTCAATGAAAATGGTTGGTTTTCTCATCTATACATTTCCTTTTTATTTGATATATATATATATATATATATATATATATATATATATATATATATATATATATGTATATATATGAATATATGTATATATACATATCTCTCTCTCTCTCTCTCTCTCTCTCTCTCTCTCTCTCTCTCTCTCTCTCTCTCTCTCTCTCTCTATATATATATATATATATATATATATATATATATATATATATATATATATATATACATATATATATATATATATATATATATATATATATATACATATATATATATATATATATACATATATATATATATATATATATATATATATATATATATACTTAAAATGCTATTTGCACTGCAAATCCTACCTTGAGCCCTATGACTTATACCTTTCTGCTAATTCAGTTGTCGTTCACCTTGGTCAATAATAATGATACTTCTTTCTTCAAGCTCTGGAATTCTCTGTCCCTCTATTAATTTTGTAATCCCTTGACATAATCATCCACACAAATCTGCAATTTGTTTAGATTTAGTAATGATAACGAAACTTTTATGAAAAGAGTCATTTAAAAATGTCTCTCTCATGCAGACAAACACACAACCACACAAATGCAGCCGCAGCCCAAAACTTTTAAATTGTGTTTGACTTGGCCATCTATCACTTTTCAGGTGTTAAGGACAGCTTTCGAGAAACTTGGCGCGGGTGGGACGCCCAAATTCGAATGTTAATGGGGGTGATATTATTAGCCCCCTCTTCCCCCTTAGGTTGCAGGGAGATAATTGTGTCCGTCTGTTGTTTTATCTATGATAGGGAACGATTAGCAGCTATGTTTTTCTGTTTAATTCCCTTTGAAATTCTTCCTTAAGATGTTTTAGAATTTCTATGCGAATCTTTGCACGCTTCGAATAACATTGACAGTATCTGCGGTAATAGTAATAATGATAATTATGATGGTGATAATAATAATTGTCATTATTATAATACATTGTGATAACATTGCCGTCGTGATAAATGTAATTATTTTATCATCAAGAGATTATGTAAGGATAATGTAGGCTGTTATTCCTCTGAAATTGTCACTTAATAATTTAGGAGTCGAAATTCTTATCGGTTGAAGAAGAACCGATCATAAATAGACTGACTTGATTAGTTGTCTTAATACATGTACAGTAGACAGTGAAAAAGAGATATTATGTAGTTGTATTATCTATTTTCTATTTTGCTAAAAAGGAAATTACGTCCAATTTGTTCAATTGTTTTACAATATGAAACGTGCATCCATTCAATGTTCTTTTACAGTATACAGGACACACCTTATTCTTCTTTTTATGTATAAATTTCGTTTTACCAAAACATAATATATCACCTAAACTATCTTCCGCTCGTTATCTACTTTCGGCTTTATTTTTTACAAGCTGTCAGTCACTTCCCGCAATCATCTTTAGACTTGCGTTAACCCTTTCATTTCCGTCTCCCTTTTGTGAGCCATAGAAGGATACGATGTTTTCAAATGACCTCTCTAATTGCAAAATTTGATGAGAAAAATAATGAACTAATTCATATTTTTATCTTCTAATGTTATTCTGTTTAAGTGTTGTCGTTTGGTTTCTCCCTGAGTGGTTCTGTGGTATAATTATTATTGCAGATACTTTCCCCTTATGGTATTATGAAAATTGTTATGACTAGTTGTGGCAGTCTATTGGAAACGTCCTTGCCTATCAATCTGTTGGACGGGGGTGCGATAGTTTCTATGAAATTGTCCTGTCCCTAATCTCTGACATTCATGAGCGACCTTTAAACCTTTAAACTAGTATTTTAATTGCTAATTGGCCTATTGGAAATGTCCTTGCCTAGTGATCTGCTGGCCTGGGGTTCAAGTACCGCTTAAGCTTGATATTTTCTTGTAGGGTCTATAACTTCATCATCCTTGCGAGCTAAGATTGGGGGTTTGGGTAGCCTATATGTGTAAGTATTATATATTATTTCTGGTGATGATAATGTTGTCGATATAATAAAGGCTAAGCAAAGACAGATAATTACAGTCATAAGAATCTATTTCAACAAACTATAGCAGAGCCAAAAATATGATCCAAAAATTGTAGAGCTGTTGAAATAAGACTAAGAGAGAAGGGAAAAGAGTCTGATTTGAATAACTGTCCTGTAAGCCAGAATATATGCATACCTAAATGAGTCGCTAGCCTAAGTGCGGGTCCATATTGGTAGATATATTGTGTATGTATGTCCATTATGTATGCATGCCCATGTATACACACGCAGTATGTATATCCTTCGTGCAACTAAGTGGCGCTCAGTAGTCCATCGATCCATGTACATACGGACTCGTGCACGTCTGTACACATGTACGTCCGTAGATTTAATGAAGCTACAGAACTTTGATATGGCAATTCTTAGAGAGAGAGAGAGAGAGAGAGAGAGAGAGAGAGAGAGAGAGAGGTGGGGGAGGCGTGGCTATCCCATTTTCCTTTGGTTAGCATTGTCCTCCAATTTGACTTTTTGTTTCTTATGCTATTTTTATTCAATTGTATTTGTGTAATCCCACACATTTTCATGGTAATTATGTCTGTTTCTTCAATGAGTTTTCTTAACACATGTATTCTTGTGCAACAGACAGCTAAACATAAGAGCTCGGTCTTATATATATATATATATATATATATGTATATATATATATATATATATATGTGTGTGTGTGTGTATATATATATATATATATATATTATACATACACATACATACATACTTCAATTTCACCTGTATCAACTAACAGTTTAATGCCTCGAAGAGGCTGATTCGCAGTTTTATCGTTTTGCTTTAGTTCACATACTTTATTAAAAAAAATTCCCGTATCGTTCTTCCATCCACCAATATAAATTATGTTTCTAGCTACAACCTCTTATCCCTCTCCCACTCCTCCTCTTACTCATACTCCTACTCCTCCTACTTTTGCAATGTACACTCTTGTGGGCAAACTTCCATTCTTCCAACACGACCAAACCTCTGACCATACTTTACAAATAATCTCCTTATCTACTTTTGCAGTTCATAACTTGATTCGCTTCAACAAAGCCACCATGCAAGAAGCCTTTTCTTTTATGTTTCATCTCTTGCAAAGATCCAGGAACCTTCACACCGCTTCTCATTTGTCCATCATCAATAATGATTCTTCCCAAACTGCGAGGATGGGTAATTGCTTCATTCGTCCACCACTCATTTACTCTTGGTTATTATTTACTTATATTTTTCTTTTCTTTCTACCTTAATTTGTTAAAGAATATAAATAAAATTACGCACACGCGCGTGCGCACACACGCGCATGCGCACACACGCGCGTGCGCACACACACACACACACATATATATATATATATATATATGTAGGGAGTAGTAAAAAAAAGAGGGTTGGGCATGAATGTAAAGAGAGTTCTATATGAGAAAGTGATTGTACCAACTGTTATGTATGGATCGGAGATGTGGGGAATGAAATTGACGGAGAAACAGAAATTAATTGTGTTTGAGATGAAGTGTCTAAGGAGTATGGCTGGTGTATCTCGAGTATATAGGGTTAGGAACGAATTGGTGAGGATGAGAACGGGTGTAAGAAATGAGTTAGCAGCTAGAGTGGATATGAATGTGTTGAGGTGGTTTGGCCATGTTGAGAGAATGAAAAATGGCTGTCTGCTAAAGAAGATGATGAATGCAAGAGTCGATGGGAGAAGTACAAGAGGGAAGGCCAAGGTTTGGGTGGACGGATAGAGTAAAGAAAGCTCTGGGTGATAGGAGGATAGATGTGAGAGAGGCAAGAGAGCGTGCTAGAAATAGGAATGAATGGCGAGCGATTGCTGCTTCCTCCGGTGCCTTAGATGACCGCGGAGGTAGCAGCAGTGGGGGATTAAGCGTTATGAAGCTTCATCTGTGGTGGATAACGGGGGAGGGTGGTCTGTGGTACCCTAGCAGTACCAGCCGAACTCGGTTGAGTCCCTTGTCAGGCTGGGAGGAACGTAGAGAGGAGAGGTCCCCTTTTTTTGTTTCATTTGTTTGTTGTTGGCTACCCCCCAAAATTGGGGGAAATGCCTTGGTAGATGGATGGATATATATATATATATATATATACTATAGATGTGTGTATTTGTAATCTTTAAATATTTATGTGTATATATATATATATATATATATGTGTGTGTGTGTGTGTGTGCGTGTGTGTATGCACACCAGTGTACGCTACCCGTCAATAATGAGGGCTAAATATTTAGATAGTCATGCACTCACAGATTCAATCCTTCTTGTGCCCTCCCACTACCCCCTCTTCCCCTACCCAAGATGCGTGAAGAGACTGAGAAGTTATACGTCTTACCGCTAAGCGTGATGGTAAAGATAGATATATATATATATATATATATACATATATATGTATATGAATATTATATATATATATATATATATATATATATAAAGTAAAGAGAGACAGAGAAGCTTTATTGTTACAACCGGCTAAATGTATCTTAAGAGCCAAAAGACTTTAATACCCAGCAGCACTTTATTGTATTTGATTTAAAATTTTGCCGAGTACAGTACTAAGTGATTTTCAGGTGAAGGACGTCAGAGAGTGAAAAGTGAATATATAGGTATAAAAAGGCAAAGACGGTAATGCTTTATCGACTAATTAGCATAGTTAAATTAGCAAGCAATCCAGTGCCAACATCTGCACTTCAACTGAAAGTGGTCCTAAAATCAGAGAAGCAAAATAGAAGTAATATCGTTTTGAATTGATGGACAGTTTTGCCATAATCAAGTTTTTTGGAGACCTCTTTATCTTTATTACACCTGATGCTAATGAGTTTCTTTCAACATCTTTGCAATGCGATATGATTTCACCCATTTTTATGAAATGAAAAACATGAGACATCTGCCCCACACGGACACAATATTTGAGTTGATTTAATCTGTTCACCAACATTTCACCAATTTGACTAATAATTTCTCGTCACAATCATTGCATGGAATTACGTGAAAGCAACCTACGCTATCAAGAGGAGAGTAGTTTCATCAAAATACGTTTAACAGTTTAATTTATGAATATTACGTTAACACTGATACATCTTATTGTAAAAGTAGAAATATGTCATTATAAGAAAAAACTAATTCATTATCATAATTAAAAGCTCTTACATTGACAAATGAATAAAAAATAGGGGTTTTAGAAGAGGGATTTTGAGGAATAATTTGCCTAAAAATTTTTTTTGCTTTCGGTGTATTAAGAAAAGTTTCTGTACGTGATTTAAATTAAGACATTTTATTTTTTCTATGAAAGATAAATTGATTGATTCCTTGTATTAATTCTACTATTTCAAAACAAAAGAGATTAGGTTCTACCTTTGTTAGCGTAAATGTTCATAAACAGGATAATAGATTTGAATTTTATGTTTATAGAAAACTCAGAATCTTATTTTTCTTTCATTCATTTCTTATTCTAATCATCATATTAAAGCTCTCTATTTTTCTTCTGTGTTTTTACGAGTGCTAGGTTTTTACCGATCGGAATTTGTCGATGCTGATCTTTTCAAGTATATGTGATATTGCTTTTAATTTGAAGAATCCAAAATTCTTAATTGACGTTGCCTTACAAAAGCCAAATTATATTTTGTACAACTGACAATGTAAGAGCTTTTCTTGATTATAACAAATTATTCGTTTTACGTTATAGTGACATATTTCTCTTCTTACCGAAAATTCTCAAGATGTTTTAAACGTTAATTTCGTTTGCATATATTCATAGACTGCAAACTGCATTGCGATAAAGAACTCATTTCTTTTTGGCATTGCAGGTATCTCTTTCTCTCTCTCTCTCTCTCTCACTCTCTCTCTCTCTCTCTCTCTCTCTCTCTCTCTCTGTTCGTATATATGTATGTATGTATGTATGTATGTATGTATGTATGTGCATTGAGATACCATCCCAGGCATCTCTTTTCTGAAAACTCTTACATAATACATACGACCTTCCATCCTTATCCTACGGCAACTTGACCATCAAAACAGCAGGCCGCTTATCATCATCATCATTATTGAAGCAGCTGACTTTTCCGAAATTCTTCCCAAGGGAAAATATGTGTAGCTCGACGTTGCTCGAATAACAAATGCTTTCTAAAAAATAGCCTTCGTTGAATAACAACCTCGCTTAATCCCTGGCTCCTTTGTGGCAGTATAGCGAGGGCCTTTCCCGTCATTATTGTGATGTATATTAACCCGCTAATGTATGAGTGGGATTGTTTTCTCGCTCCTGTTAAGCTGATGGACTGATTTTAATGATGGTTTTACTACTATTAACAGTAGTAGTACTTCTAATTATTCTTGCTGATAATGATTTTAATGATGGTAAATATACTATGATAAGCTCCGTTTGCTAAGAAATTTTATTATGAGTTTGTACGACCATTTATATTAGAAGTGACGATCTGTGTTATGAGTCTTTCAATAGCGCTATTAGTAGTACTACGGCCATTTTACGGGACTTTGGCTATTTTTAGCATCGTTGTTAAGGAAATTGACAATGTATAGTAATGAAACGGTTCATTCATTACTCGTCAGACCCAAGATGGCCATGGTGATGATGATATAGCGTGATATAGTGATCCCGCTGGAGGTCATATAACTACAACCTTTGTCAAGTCAACAAATCCTTATCACTTAAGATGTCATTAGAACCGCAAAACTTAACTGCAGTTTTGGCTTAAAGCATTACGCCACACCTCTCGTACTCTTATTTTGATTGTTATGCATAGCGTAGGTGTTCTGTCTGAAGTAATGGTGTACATTTGATCATACTGTATTTACAAGGACATTTCAAGGCCTAAATTATAATCACTGTTGTTGTTAAATATACATTATATTGACCGTAGACTTTATGCATTGCAGAAAGAAAAATAAATATTGGCGTATTGTCATTAAGTGGACCTCGTATCAATATGGTTATATTTACGTACACACACACACTCACACACACACACACACACACACATATATATATATATATATATATACAGTATATCTGTGTATGTGTATTGATCGAGTGTGTTTCAAACGCTAAGCCCTTCCATTGGTAAGGAGTGACTCTAGATTCTGAAGATAAACATTCCAGAGTTTGATATTTCATAGGTTTTATTTTTTTTTTTTCTACTAACATTTTTACCACCGCCATGCAGGTCATATTTTCACCTCTGTTTGTTTGTTCCCAGCCTAACACATAAAGTTACAGATGGATTTATATGAAAATTTCAGGATATGTCTGAAAGGTGCTAACTTACAAGTGATTAGACTTTACCGGTAATCCGGATCACCATCTAGTTCCAGGATTTTTATCATACAGTAGATTAATTCACGGTCAGCATATGAAAGAGGGAAAGATTGGACCGTAGACTTAATTAAAATGTTGACCATCTTCATTGGCAGAGGTCTCAAATCTCTGATTGCTCTTCCTACGTGTTATAATAAGTAATCTTTACACGCGCATATCGTCTTCAGTTTTTCACATGTCCAAAGTACTTCAGAACAATGAATGTTAGAAACTAAATTAACCCTTTTTTGACATATCCCTAAATTTCCATTATCTCATTCACCATCTTCAATCATTTTCCTTGTCATTTGCATTCAACATCCACTCGTCACATTCATAATCCACAAAATCGCACAACAAAAACTCTCCTCTGTGGAACTGAAGTTCATCCTTTCACGTGTGCTTATTATTCTGTAACATACCAAGCCAGCTATCTTCCCTTCTCCCTGGTCTTGTGCTTCCTAGTCCTTTCCTCCTCACCCTCCACCTCCCTCTCTATCCTCACTCTCACTTCTCCTCCCAACCTTACCCCTCCCTTCCCTCTCCCTTCAAAGATCCTCTTTAATTCCTCCCCTTATTTCTGTGCTTCTGTCTTGGAGGACACTTCATTACTCTCTCTCACTAATTGTGAACTCTTGGACGCAGACCTTTTTCGAAACGAGCTCTCTCTCTCTCTCTCTCTCTCTCTCTCTCTCTCCCTCGTTTTTCACCTGTCTGATTTATATCACATATTCCCTTTTATCTCTCTATATCATTGTTTTTCATCCGTCCTCATTTGGTTCTACTCTCTCTCTCTCTCTCTCTCTCTCTCTCTCTCTCTCTCTCGTTTTTCACCTGTCTGATTTATATCACACATTCCCTTTCATCTCTCTATATCAGTTTTTCATCCGTCCTCATTTGGTTCTACTCTCTCTCTCTCTCTCTCTCTCTCTCTCTCTCTCTCTCTCTTCTGCTTTTCACCTGTCTGATTATATTACATATTCCCTTTTGTATCTCTCTATCTCATTGTTTTTCTTCCTTCCTCATTTGGTTCTACTCATTAAACTCTCTCTCTCTCTCTCTCTCTCTCTCTCTCTCTCTCTCTCTTCCGCTTTTCACCTGTCTAATTTATATCACATCTTCCCGTTTTATCTCTCTCCATCTCATTGTTTTTCTTCCGTCCTCATTTGGTTCTACTCATTAATCCCTTTCTTCGCATTTCTTGTTTCCCCTATCTGTTTACCTGTTTTTACTATTTATTTAGTTGATATTCATCTATAACTATTATTTCTCTTATATATTAACATCGTCCATATTCGATTGCTATATTTCTCTCAATCTCATCCTCCCTGATCTTCACTTTAACCTTACATTATCATTTTGTTCTTGTTCCTGTTTTTTTCTTCGCATTTCTTCGTTATTCTTGGTCGTTTCTTCTTTTAGGAGACATTTTAGCTCTTCCTTTTCGTAACTCAATTCCGTCGTTTTTTGTTTCTAGCGTTTTGACCTGGATACCTTTTCCTCCTTTATGCTTGCCATTTTTTGTAACCTAGGTCCTTTTTTATGTCTTCCTACATTTTGAGTATATTTTTTTATGAAGTGTTCTTTTTGTAACTTCATTTGGTTTTTGTTGTATTTCCATCTTGCTTGTTTATATTCAATATTTATCTATACACGTAGTACGTATATATATATATATATATATATATACACTCAAGTAAGCCACAAATACCTTTTGATATAGAATTGACTGCCACTTGATTACAGGCTCAGGTAAACTCTTGTTATGATAACTGCTTCTGCCCTGCTAAATATTTGGACCGTAGCATCTAGTAAAATAAAGGTATTTGATTGACTTGAACCATAATCCTTGGCTGGACAAAATTACTTATCATAAAAATAGTTTCCCAACGGGTTTCGAATCCTATGGCAGCGTGAAATCAATATTAAAAGGTATTTATGTGTTATTTGAATGGATTTAATATATATATATATATATATATATATATATATACCACGTAATTTATTTACCACGGTTTTAACTTTCCTTTTTCTTTCATTATACTTAAGACACGAATATTAGAAATTAGCGTTAAGAAAATCACAACTACTCATCCAAGGAAAAATAAACTGCAAGAAATACATTTATTTTGAAAGAAGCAGGTCTCTTCACTGAAGTAATGACTGATATCCAGCGAATCTCCTACCTGAGCACCAACGTTAACCTGAGTTTGTCGAATTTACTTAACACGAATTTGCTCACCTGTGAAAGGGACCTGTTGAACCGGGGGAGGGGTGAGGGGTGGGGGTTCCGATGGCAGGTTGGACTTGAAATTCATGGCACTTGTGGTGCCATGGATTGCCATTAGGTGACCTCTAGGATTAGAGATCGGTGCATCTTTTGACCTGAGTCAGCATTTCTTTTGCGTTTTTGTTTTATTGGCCGGAATTTATCAGAATTGGGGGATTTTTTCTAGAACGTTTTTATTGTTGTTTAAATAATTCTGTTCTTCCTTCATTTTTCATTTTCTTACCTGTTTTATTGCTAAGGAATATTGTTCATTTTTGGCGTTGAATGAGAGGAATAATACCGTTTTCAAGAAGCGCTATTAAAGGCTTCAACACTTTGAGTTTAGCAATGTCATAAGAGACTCAATAGAAACGACTGATCCTTATTATTCCTATAGATATTAAATAATTTTTTGAATTTATACGTAATCCATTCACACATGAGGTCTTTAATGAAATAAATTTTCCGTAATAACTTACTATATTATCTTTTTTTTTTTTTTTTTTTTTTTTTTTTTTTTTTTTTTTTTTCTTTTTTTTAAGCATTTATAGTTTATGTATGAATTTATTTTATTTTCAGTGTTTTATCTAATTTTTTATTACTTCTCTTTCAGTTTATTTCTTTCCTCATTTCCTTTCCTCACTGGGCTATTTTCCCTGTTGGAACCTTTGGGTTGTGGCTTAGAAAGTAATAATAATAATAATAATAATAAGAACAAGAAGAAGAAGAAGAAGAAGAAGAAGAAAAACTTAGCAATAGCAACTGTCAAGTAAACAAGTAGAGACCTCCTTGTTTCCTCAAGAGATAAGCTTATAGAAGTAATAGAAAACCGGAGCAAGGTAGAGAATTCGGAAACCTGAAAGAACCAATTACCGAACGGACTCAAACTGTTGATTGCTAATCATAATGAAGTCATGAGACGTTGAACATGATGGCTTGGATGAATTGGTGACGGAATGGGGTCGATAATAATTAGAAAATGAACGGATTCATTTCCTTATATTACGGAGAAAAAGAAACAAGTGGGAAATGAATAAAGGTCGTTGATTGACCGAATTATTATTATTATTATTATTATTATTATTATTATTATTATTATTATCATCATCGCCTAGCTACAATCCTAATTGGAAAAGCAGGATGTTACAAGCCCATAGGCTCTTAACTGGGAAAGAAGCCAAGTAATAAAAGGGAATAAAGAAGTAGCAATGGAATATTTATGAGAAGCTATCAATAAATGAATTATAATTTTTTTTAATATAATTAAACACTTTGTAAAAGATCTGTCATATATATACTATGAAGTACTTTGCTCAAAAGGATGAAGCCCAATATTTCTTATCTCTGAGATATTCCTTTCAATCAAAAGTAAATTTTTCTTTGCCACTACTGCATTTCTTCTTCTTTATAATAATGTTAAGATTTGTTATCTATATTTTCTTAGTGCTATAACAGTCACAAGAGTATGATGCAGCCTTTCATTTCCGTATGTCCGGAAGTGCGACTCTTGTAATTAGTCTGTTTCTACATCAGTGTTACAACGAATTCTTGGAGTGTGTGATGTAAGGATTTGTAAGTGCTTTTCAAAAGATAGTTTCTCCCCGTCTCCCAAAAGGGGTTTATGATGATATACGTTTATTAAACACTAGCGTACGCGGCCAATCGAAATGACAGCTACATCTTTAGATAGAGAAGCACGGACAGGCACCCCCTCCTTTCACCAGGGTATGACTACGCCATCTCTCCCTACCCAAGTGACTGTGAGAGATAAATGGGAGCGTAAACATAAAGAAATTTGTATATATTTATATATATATATTATATATAGTATATTGTTATATATATACTGTATATATTATATATATATATATATCTGTATGTATATATATATATTATATATATATTTATGTGTGTATATATGTATATTATGTATATATATATATATATATGTATATATAATATATATATATATATACATATATAGTAGTATATATACATATAATATATATATATATATCTTTATATATATATATATGTGTATACATATTCATATATATGTGTGTATATATTATATATATGTGTGTATATATATATGTGTGTATATATATATATATATATATATACATATATATAGCCAGACACATGCTTTTTATTATATAAGGGGAGAGAGAGAGAGAGAGAGAGAGAGAGAGAGAGAGAGAGAGAATTAGTATCAGTTTATATACCAGACCAGATTAACAGGGAAAGCTGTAAATTCCTCAAGCAGCTTGAAAGCCAGCAGACAGTGAGCCAGGCAAATTCAAACACACACAGATCTTACACAACAATTAGACCGAGAGACAGGGCAGCAGGAGCAAGAACACTGAACGAAAGTTTGATGAGCCAAAAGCAAAACCGGTCTCTGCCGCAAAGTTGCGGCAAGTTGAGAATGGAGGGAAGAGGAGAAGTTAAAAATGTGAGCGAGAAGAGATGGTGAGAATTGCGAAAGGGCGTTGAGAGAAGTTGAGATGGGTAAGAAAAAAGTTGCATGTCTTAGGCTGTATGTCTTAGGACCTTAGGAAGGCTACTTTTGTGGAAAGAATGTGTTATTTTCTTTGTCTTTTTGCTCAGTGTTGTTTTTGTACGTGATGGGGAGACCGTGAGAAGTAGAAACGTGACGGACATTGGAGAGGGAAAAAGGAGGAGGAAGTAGGAAACGACCTAGGTTATAGAGGATGAGGGCAAGTTGAAAGAAAAGGAAGAGGAGGAGGGGTATTTGTAAGAGTGTACAGGATCCCAAGTTATCCTTATTACAGGACAATTAGACGATTTCTCCCTTGGGGATGCTAGGACCAGATTGCCAGTCCCGGGCGAGAGGGGCAATGCGCAGTTGGGTGAGAGTCAACTTGGGAGAAGTTTTTTAATCTCTCTCTCTCTCTCTCTCCTCTCTCTCCTCTCTCTCTCTCTCTCTCTCTCTCTCTCTCTTCATGATGGGAATTACTTATCAATAATGTGAAAATTACATTTGTCTTAGGACAAGGCTCTCTCTCTCTCTCTCTCCTCTCATCTCTCTCTCTCTCTCTCGGCTTTATTCAAACATATTTCAAGGCTTTAATGAATTATTATTTATCTATAAATCGGATTTTTTTTCGGCCCCTAACATTTTAGACTTTATATCTGTATTTTGGACATTACCCAAAACACATGCACAGTTAATGTCTGTAAACGACTGAAGATTATCAGATACATAAATTTCGTTAACGAGAGACGATTATTCTTGCTATTCATGGCAATGCTGGTTCGTGTCTTAATATATTGATTAAAAATAGAATAAAACTTTTATCGAAGTATGGAATTGATAAATTGCCTAGTGTGTCGTTAGCAACGAAACAATTACAAGAGTGCACACACACATATGTCTCATTAATTACAAACAGAACCCAAACGTAGGACTAGTAAATCCTTTCCGCTCCAAATGAATTATGACCGATGCTGTTGGAAATAATAGCAGGGATAAGCCTTTATAACGGCTCCTTGAAATCGGAGCCACGGATATAGTAGTAGTAGGACTTAAGTCCTTATAACGGCTCTCGGCCATCTGGCCCTTGGGTGCTACAAATAGCTGAAAGGGTTAAGTCTTTGTGACGACTTGGGAAGAAGGAGTAGATGGGGGTGGGGGGAGGGGGTGGAGGGAGTTGACACTGCTTCGAGTCGTTAAGCAGAGTGCATATACTAACGACGCCTCCCCTCGGCCATTTACATCTCTCTCTCTCTCTCTCCTCTCTCTCTCTCTCTCTCTCTCTACGCGACAAACCAGCAATTAAAAAGGCATCTCTCCTTTGGGAGAGGTGTCCTCTTCACCTGTTGTTGGAAGGGAATTTCTGTGATCGTACGGATACTGAGAATTGGATGTTTTTTTTTCTCTCTCTCTCTCTCTCTTTTAAGGGATTTCAATTGCTTGTAACGAGATTCGACTTTGGCGGAAACTAGAGTGAATAGAAATCAAGGTATTTTAAATAAGATCATAATATATTATATATATATATATAGAGAGAGAGAGAGAGAGAGAGAGAGAGAGAGAGAGATCTAGCAAAAAATTAGTGCATGGTGCAAATTATGGGGTATGAAGTTGAATCCTAACAAAACTCAAAGTATGATTGTAAGTAGGTCAAGGACGGTGGCTCCTCAACATCCGGATCTCAGTATTGATAATGTTTCTTTAAATTTCTATGACTCTTGAAATCTTATGTGTGATTCTCAAATTTACTTTTGAGAAACGCATTAGATCTGTGTCTTTTTCAATTGCACAAAAAAATGGCTTATTGAGAGAGTCTTACAATATTTTCAGTGATCAATCTATTCTGAAGAAGTGTTTTAATTCTTTTATTCTACCTTGTTTTGAGTATTGTTCTCCTGTCTGGTCTTCATCTGCTGATTCTCATCTTAATTTGTTGGACAGAAACTTACGGTCTATTAATATTTCTTATTCCTGATCTAGATATTAATCTTTGGCACCGTCGTTCAATTAGTTTCATTATGCATGTTGCATAAGATTTTTCATAACTCTGACCATCCTTTACTTTCAGATCTCCCTGGACAATTCTATCCTGTTCGTAATACTAGCCAGGCAGTTAATTCTAATAGCCAGGCCTTCTCCATCATGAGGCTCAATACTACACAGTATTCTAGAAGTTTTTTTAGAGCTGTGACCAAGTTATGGAATGATCTTCCTAATCGGGTGGTTGAATCAGTTGAACTTCAAAAGTTCAAAGTTGCAGCAAATGTTTTTATTTTGACCAGGCTGACATGAGTCTTTTTATAGTTTATATATGACACATCTGTTTTGACGTTGCTAATAGTTTATATATGACATATCTGTTTTGATGTTGTTACTCTTTTTATTATGATTTATTGTTAATTTGTTCTCATCGTTTATTTATTTCGTTGTTTCCTTTCCTCACTGGCTATTTTTTCCCTGTTGGAGCCCTTGGGCGCATAGTACCTTCCCTTTTCTAACTAGGGTTGTATCTTGGCTAGTAATAATATATATATAGTATAATATATATATGTATGTATATAGTACCAACCGTGTGTCACACGATCGTACATAAATTATTTTGTATATATTATGCTTGTATCTGCGCTCTTCCTCGCACTAAATAGAACCAGAATAAACATGTCTGCGTGTTTCCTCTCTAACATTGTCTGTCTCTCGAACATGTAATTTCCTGTTGCCTTGAGGTTTTGTATATAAAGGAGAGTGTTCTTTAATAAAGTTACTCAGTTGATTGCATCCATCCTTTGTGTTATAACCTCATCTCTCGCCGTGGCTGAATACAATTGCACCCTTCGATACGTCCCTGGGAAAATGAGTCCCGTTGCTGATGCCCTGTCAAGAAACACGTTGGGCTGCCGTTCAACTGGGATTGGATTACAACGCCCTGGCTGAAGCCAACGGCAGGATCCAGAATATCAAGCATGTAGGAACATCCTGCATGTCCCTCCGTTGACTTTCCCCTCGATGACTCCAACACCACCTTCCTCTGTGACGTCAGTATTGGCAGACCACGACCTTGGATTCCTGCTCCCATGCGCCGACAGGTGTTTGATTTCATTCACGGCCTTTCACATCCCTCGTGCCGTTCTACTGCACAGCTGCTGAAGGCAAGTTCATCTGGCACGGCATTTCTAAGGATGCTAAGGATGGGTCCGCGCCTGTACTTCTTGCCAACTTCTAAAGTACATCAACACACGGATCAGGAGTGGGCACCTTTCCTTAACCTCAGCGTCGTTTCGCACACATTCACGTCGACGTTGTAGGCCCCCTACCCACATCACAAGGACATCGTTACCTGTTTACCGTCATCGACCGCTCCACCCGTTGGCCTGAAGCCATTCCCATGGAAACTGCAACGTCCGCCTCATGTACATCTGCCTCACTCTCTGGATGGATTGCAAGATTTGGTATCCCTGAGCATATTACTTCTGACAGGGGAACCACTTTCACCTCTCAATTGTGGACATCATTAGCAATCTCCTGGGCATCACCCTACATCAGACAACGGCCTAAAACCCTGCTGCCAATGAAAATGGTTGAACGTTTTCATCGCACCCTCAAAGCAGCTTTGATGTCCCGCTGCAAGGATTGCAACTGGTTTACCTCAGCTTCCCTAGGTCCTCCTGGGACTAAGGACCACTCCTAAAGATGCCCTCGACGTCTCGGCAGCTGAAATGGTGTATGGCAACTCTTTGGTCGTCCTGCCGAATTTTTCCCTTCTACAACCTCCTTCGATGCTCTCCAGCGCATACGTCACGTCGTGGGAAAATTTACTCTATGCCGCCAGACTTACAAGCCCCCAGCGAAGCATCACATACCAACAGACTTGCACTCTGCAACGCACGTCTTCCTGCGCAACGACACTAGCAAGCCACCGCTAACGCCCCTTATACGGGCCCTTTCCTTGTGATCCGACGCAGTCCGAAAGCATTCCTACTAAACATTCGTGGCAAAGAAGACTGGGTCTCCATTGATCGTGTAAAACCTGCTTATCTACTGCCAGATGACCCGCCTACAGTTCGCCTCTCTAGATCAGGGCGCCCTATTTAACATGTACAGTATGTCATTTTTAGGGGGGAGCCATGTACCAACCGTGTGTCACACGATCGTACATAAATCATTTTGTATATATTATGCTTGTATCTGCGCTTTTTCCCTCGCACTAAAAGAACCAGAATAAACATGTCTGCGTGTTTCCTCTCTAACATTGTCTGTCTCTCGAACATGTAATTTCCTGTTGCCTTGAGGTTTTGTATATAAGGAGAGTTTCTTTATAAAGTTACTCAGTTGATTGCATCCTGCCTTTGAGTCATAACCTTTCTCTCGGCCGTCACAATATATTATACATTTTATGTTTTCTGGGCGTATTCAACATATAGTAAGTGATACACAGTGTGGTCAATATATTTATAAACCTAAGCCAATAAGGACATGGTAAATGACATAATCAGGAAGTTTTCTGTATTTCAATCATGATTTAAATTAAATAAAGAGATTACACTCATAAAGGGTTGTGCTAGCTTA
This sequence comes from Palaemon carinicauda, assembly GCF_036898095.1. Taxonomy (NCBI): domain Eukaryota; kingdom Metazoa; phylum Arthropoda; class Malacostraca; order Decapoda; family Palaemonidae; genus Palaemon; species Palaemon carinicauda. The sequence continues at coordinate 49,566,125 of NC_090746.1, forward strand.
TTGGAAACGGCCTTGTGTGTCATTCTTCTGGATAAGAGTTTGAGACCTGTTCTAGCTGGATAGTTCCTAAGTAGTGTATGCAATCTCATTATGTCTGTGAGCTAGGGACAGGAATGGGTAGCGGTTAGGGGAAGCCTATAGTTATACCTGTCGAGTCATCAGCAACCATTCCCTGGCCCTCCCTGGTTCTATATTGATGGAGAGGGGGCTTGGGCGCTGATTGTATATATATATATATATATATACAGTATATATATATGTATAATATTTATATACTATACTGATATAATATATATATATATTATACTGTACATATATATATATATATATATATACAGTATATATATATATATATATATAAATATGGTCAGTCTCTAGGGCATTGTCCTGGACCTTGCGTCTGCCATTCAGGAGTGATCTTTAAACCTTTGAATTCAAATAAAGCATTGACTTTGGAGAAGACATTTTCAAATTGAATTTCTCGTTAAACTTCCAACCGTATTTGCGACTTGAGAATATAGTCATTTAAAATATCCTTAAATGATTATGCATAGGCCTGACTTCGATACCCTTCACCCATCTTCCTCATCTTTTCCTGTTTATTGCTTCAAATCTGCATAATCTTTAAGTACAGTGCATATGAAGAAAATTCATAATTATTGAGATATAGATGTAGGTAGAATATATAGATTAAATATTTGTGGCATTGGCTATTAAATACATAAGAAATACACACACACACACACACATATATATATATATATATATATATATCCTTGAAGTTTTTATCTGTGAAGAGGTATTAGCGATTGGATTCCTTTAAGAATATAAAGACTTGATTGTATTTGATGGAATCTTTATTAAGCTTTTACAAATAATTGTGGTAAATAATATTTATCATAGTTTTTATATGTGCAGAATTTTTCATACCAGCCGATGCTAAGTTTATGAGACCTGGGGAAAAGTAAATCAATATATAATCAATTGTATACTGTATTTAAATAATAATGTGAATTTACCCCAGACAATAGGGCATTTTAAGTTTTTATATTTTTTTTGTGCTTTTCTTAAGCAAGATTACTATCAGTTAAGACATTTTATTTCAAAACGGGAAAAGGATGCAAATACAATCGATATAAGATGATTGCGACTGAGAAGCATCGCCTTTTCCCCTCTGAACAACAAAAGAAGAATAAGAAGGGAAGATTTGGGTCTGCAGCCGCAAGGAGAGCACGTCGATAACGGAACAAGTAACAGACAGCAATAACGACACTTGCCAGGTCTTATCCGCTCACAGACACACTCACAAACAACTGGAATGAGGATACGTATGTTCTCTCTCTCTCTCCTCTCTCTCTCTCTCTCTCTCTCTCTCTCCACGGAACGTTTTTGGCTAAGTCGATTCTAATGGAATCTTTTTGTGAAGAAACTCTCTCTCTCTCTCTCTCTATCTCTCTCTCTCTCTCTCTCCGCAGAACGTTTTTGGCTAAGTTGATTCTAATGTAATCTGTTTGTGAGAAAAACATTCTCTCTCTCTCTCTCTCTCTCTCTCTCTCTCTCTCTCTCCACAAAACGTTTTGGCTAAGTCGATTCTAATGGAATCTTCTTGCGAAGAAACTCTCTCTCTCTCTCTCTCTCTCTCTCTCTCTCTCTCTCTCTCTCCGCAGAACGTTTTTGGCTAAGTCGATTCTAATGGAATCTTTTGTGAAGAAAAACTTTCTCTCTCTCTCTCTCTCTCTCTCTCTCTCTCCTCTCTCTCTCTCTCTTTTAGTGACTTGCCTTTATGCAAGTGATTGGAATTTGCCCCACGTTCTGCCCTTTTTTAAGAGTGGTGATGCAGATAATGTAGAGAATTCCAGACCAATATCACTTTTGCCCATCATATCTAAGATTCTAGAAAAGTTTGTGTCAATTCAACTCATAAAATATCTCGAGGAAAATGATTTACTGTCTCGCACTCAACATGGATTTAGGTCTCATCTCTCTACTGAAACTGCGCTATTGAAAGTACAGAAACTATTTACAGAAATATAGACGACAAAAAGATATCTTTACTTATTCTATTGGATCTTTCTAAGCTTTCGATAGTGTTAGCCACAATATTTTATTTCATAAATGTACACAATTAAAAATTGACCCTCTCTGGTTTAAAAGCTATCTAGAAAATCATTACCAGTCAGTGAGATTAGGCGATGTTATATCCTCCCCTAAACCAGTAGAATTCGGAGTTCCACAAGGATCTATCTTGGGGCCAATACTTTTCTTAATTTACATAAATGATATGGCTACTGCTGTGCGAGACTGCATCTTTGTTCAATTCGCAGATGGCAGTCAACTTCTAATGACTGGAACTATAATGAACTAAATAACTTGATAGTAAGAGCAGAAAGAATATTAGAAATGGCGAGACGTTATTTTCAAATTAATGGATTAAATATTAATGAGTCTAAAACTAAATGTATATTTATTGGCTCTAGGCAGTTCATATCCCAAATTCCTGAGACACAAAAATAAATTTCAATGGATTTCCAATTGAGAAAAGCGTTAAAGTAAAAAATCTTGTGGCATATTTTGGACCAGTATATGCTATTTGACGGTCATATAGATGATGTTTGTAGGGAGGTAAATAGTACTTTATATACTTAAATAGAATTAAGGACCGATTTGATAGTGAAATGCGGGGAATGGTCGTTCACTCTATTGCCGTGAGCATCTTGACTACTGTTTAAAGATCTGGGGCTCGACAACTAAGCAGCAGCTGCAGCGGATACAGAGGCTTCAAAGCTTTGCAGCTAAAGTAATTGATGGGAAAGCCAAGAAGTATGATCATGTAACTCCAATTTTAATAACTTGCAATGGCTGACAATCAAACAGAAGTTTGATTTGATTTATGTGTCATGATCTTTAAATTTTACATAATCTAATTCCACCATGGCTTTTTTAATCTAATAAGAGTTGGAGATAGACGTAA
>NC_090746.1:49574595-49577095 GCF_036898095.1 Palaemon carinicauda
ATGGTTTCACCAAGGCTGCAGGGCAAATACGATTCCAGCCACGTGCATGATAAAGAAGCTTCGTTGATGTCATGTCTCCTTCATCATGTATATATATTCGTTAACTGCTATATATATATGTATGTATGTATATGTATATACATATATATACATATATATATATATATATATATATATATATATATATATATATATATATATATATATATATATATATATATATAAAATCATTTGGTAATTTACTTAGATATTTGAAAGTCATGAAAAATATTCCCGTTTGAAACTAGGACTATTTCATAGGTTTTTTTTCTAGAAAGTACTACGGCTGGTTATATTTATCCTTTTTTATAATGTAGAAATAAACTAATCCTGTAGTGTGAAGTAAAACAAAAGGTTGCCGCTCCTCACAAACGAAACGAGACGAAATATATAGCTTTTATTTTTAATCTTCAAAACATGTTGCCAAATCGAAGAAATTAGCAGTCTTTCGTGTCAGTCAATAAGAGCTGGGATGGATCCATTGGTCCGTGAAATTTAATTGGCGAAGTTTAAACAACGTCGGCTGTGTGGTCAGAGAGGGCGACTGACTCCCTCCTTCAGGATATTTTTGTCCTTGTGTGACTTAAAGAGAATTGCCACAAATGAACTATGTAATTATGTAGGCTTTTTTCTCTCTCTCGCTCTCTCATTTTACCTGGAGGTATTACTGGCAACTGAATGAATTTAGGTTCCTCAATTTTTAAGGAGGCATAAAATAATTAATTATTTACATTTATGTATCAATGTTGCCTTACCCAAATTCGATCCGAGGAGGGAGAAGCAACTTAGGCCCGTTTCATAAAACATGCAAAAGGCTTGTTTGCAACCTTTATTAAAGGGTATATACACACATACATTATATATATATATATATATATATATATATATATATATATATATATATATATATATATATGTATATGCTGTTTATCAGTGTGTGTGTGCATGGATGTGTCAGAGAGAGAGAGAGAGAGAGAGAGAGAGAGAGAGAGAGAGAGAGGGTGCACTTTTACCCATTGGAGGCTCTCATAATTGTGTACGTAATTTTTTGATAATTTCACTAAAAGCGTTTTTCCTCTCCTATGTAATATAAAGTAAAAATAGAAAATACGGATAATGGCTGAAGCTAAAGATAAGCTTGTGCATTTTGACCCCCAACTTCCCTTGAGTATCCCTCTGTTCCACCCGAAACATCTGTATTTATTTATCCTTACCGAGGATGTTTCTCTCCTACCTTCCCCATCCTTCCCTCGCCGCTACCCAGGGATCTCTCCCGACACACATTTGCTTAAGACCGGGTTCGTACTCCGAGGATTGTATCGACCCAGAGTTCCTCTGGGCCCTGAGAAATTACCCCCTAGTTCGCTCTCATCGGTCTGCACTTGCGCTGGCATCGCTTAGGTGGTTCATCTGTTTACGCCGGATTTTTTTCCTTTTACTTTTAATTCTATGAAGGTTTATAGTTGAATTGATGAGAGAGAGCGAGTTTTGAAAAGAATGTAAGATAGAGTTTGTGTGATATGTAGAGAGAAGAAATAAATTTATATGTACATATATATTTATGTATGTGTATATATATATATATATATATATATATATATATATATATATATATCAGTATATAGTGTTTGTATATGTAAACATATATATATATATATATACATAATTACTGTATATATATATATATATATATATATATATATCAGTATATAGTGTTTGTATATGTAAACAATATATATACATAATTACTGTGTTATATATATATATATATATATATATATATATATATATACTGTATATATATATATATATATATATATATATATATATATATATAAATATATATATGTATATATATATATATATATATATATATATATATATATATATATATATATATATATATATATATATATATACTGTATATATATATATATATATATATATATATATATATATATGCGTGTGTGTGTGTATATATATATATATATATATATATATATATATATATATATATATATATATATATATTAGTGTGCTTTTCGAAATTCCGTCCAGACGTTCTGAAAAAAAAAATTATTTCCAAACTATGGTTGCCAGGTGAGACTGACAGGCAAATAGTCATACAGTCAACTCATCATCACTGACTGACAGATAGTTAGACAGTCGTAAATGCTCTGGGCTTCACTTGATGAGAGAGAGAGAGAGAGAGAGAGAGAGAGAGAGAGAGAGAGAGAGAGAGAGAGAGAGAGAGAGAGCGGGGGGGGGGGTTGCCACAGCTGCTGCCAAAAATAGAAACTTCTCTGATTCTGTAGAAATTCATATATGATGAATTCCTGTATATTTTCATTTTTAGTCATTTTATTTTATTTTTTTTATTATTTTCACGTTATTAATTTCGCTATTCAGGAAAATTGGAAGTTTTTTTCTAAGTTGAAATGCTTCATCATTCTCTATAGAG
>NC_090746.1:49582095-49592095 GCF_036898095.1 Palaemon carinicauda
CTATTTATACATATTTTATGTGATTGCTATATATGCTGATAATCATGTATACATGTTTTATGATCCATATATATATATATATATATATATATATATATATATATATGTATGTATATGTATATATATATATATATATATATATATATATATATATATATATATATACTGTATATATTTGAATATATATATATGTATATATAAGAGTCGGTGCGTGAAGTAAAGGCGCGGCTGAACAAATTTTTTTTTTTTATGTTAAAAAAAAGTGGGATTTTGATACATATGAAATTAATATTTTGCTATGTTCCCCCAACGTTTAATCACTTCTCTAAGACGTATGGGAACACTCAGGGCCAAATTTTGAAGGGTTTCTTGGGGAATTTCACCCCACACTTGGCGAAAACCGCCTCCACCAGTGGGATAGAGGTGGTTGGAATGTTTTTCAGTTTTGCTTTGATGATGGCCCAGAGGTTTTCTATCGGATTTAGGTAAGGGCTGTTACCAGGCCAATCATCAAAGAAGGGAAAACTACAATCATATAGCTAATTCTTGACACTACGGGCATTGTGACACGGAGCACCGTCTTGCATTAAAAATCTGCCCCTGTTTTCTCAAAACTTGACTCTAAAACATCATTTAGCAACTCTTAATAATTGTATTGGTTCATCATTTGGTTCTTAGGCAAAATAACTAAGTCCCCAATACCACCATAAGCAAAACTGGCTAATACCATAAGGCTTGGAGGGTGTTTCACAGTCTTTTGTGAGTACTGAGGGAAGTGAGGGTCTGACCCAGTAGGACAATACACACGTTTAGCGCCACTTCACGTCACAAAAAGCGTAGCCTCGTCAGTCTATAACACCTTCTTCCACTGCTCAATATTCCAAACTATAAATTTTTTGGCAAATTGAAGCCGATAGCTCTTATGGCGCTCGGAAAGAAGCGGCTTCTTGCGAACCTTGTAGCTGCGCAAAAGCAGGTCATCGCGGATGCGCTGCTGCACAATCCTTAAAGACACGTGACCTAACAAATGAGGGTTCCTAGCTTTTATTTCTGGGGCTGATAATGAAGGATCAGCCTTCAACTGACGATGTATAACCTTTAAGGTCCTTGGAGAGATTATATGGGGCCGTCCACGCTTAGGGGCAGGGACAGGGATACAAGCGCTACCTGAATCCTGATAACGCTTAACCCAACGCTGCACGGTGCGCACTCCCAGGCTTTCTGTTTTGCGATATCCTTATTGCTGATACCTGTCTTGTGAAGGTCTATGATCGCAGCAATCTCCTGTGGGCCCTCAGCACTCCTGGACATAACGTACACTAAATAAAACACATACAAAAAGTGTAATGCAGCGAAAAAAGGGGTCCGGGCGCGGAGCAAAAAAAACACACATCCACTTGCCACTATTACCCGAGGGCAACTAAATTGTACTGGTGACTCTGGTGAAGCGTTGCCAAGCTGTACAATGCTGCCAGACTGCTGCCCTTACATTGAGCTCAGTAGAGAAGGTTTTATGGGGCACTGTCAAAAAGTGCTAGAAAACAGCTTCACTTCCTGCACCGACCCTATATATATATATATATATATATATATATATATATATATATATATATATATATATATATATATACAGTCAGCGCGGGTCGGTCTGTCCGGGCAGCATCCGCCGTGCATTCATTTTGGTCCCCCCCCATATCTACACTAATACACAATATAAATCAATAAAAATTTAATTGAACACTCACCAATATCCCTGCTGCTTGTCTATAGGGTAGCCTTTCCTCTTCTTGACCTCCAAAAGTCGTTGAAGAACACTATCGGCGAGGTTTTGGAGTATTTCGGCAGGTATTTCCGCCCACGCCTTATGGAGCGCCGCCTCAAGAAGTGTCACGTTTGTCGTCACTTCTTTACGAAGGCGGGCTTTAACTATCGCCCAAAGGTTCTCAATGGGCGAAATATCAGGACTTTGACCTGGCCAATCAGGAATATAGTTCACTTCGCTATTTTCCAGCCACTTTTTCACTTTTTTAGCCGTATGGCAAGGGGCACCGTCCTGCTGAAAAATTTCAGCTCCTGTAGCCGCAAAACAATCCGCTAAATTGTCTTTCAAAATGTTCAAATAGCAGTCAGCATTAACCATTATGCCTTTAGACAAAACAACAAGGCTTGGGGCACCACCGTAGGCAAACGAACCCCAGACCATAAGCGATGCTGGGTGCTTAACTGTCTTGGCCGTGAGATTAGGCTTAAGAGGATCTGACCCCTTTCGCCTCCACATTTTTTTCCCGGTCGTCTCACTCACACAAAAGGTCGCTTCGTCACTCCACAAGACACTTCGCCACTGCTCCAAGGTCCAATCCTTGTATGTCTTGGCAAAAGCAACCCTCCTCTTCCTTTGTTTCTCAGTTAAAGCGGGCTTCTTTCTCGCGATCACTTTCTCGTAGTCGAGGCGCTTCGACAGGTTTTCCTGAATCGTACGAACACTGACGTCGCTCAACAATTTAGGGTTCTGTTCTTTCAGTTGCTTAGCCGTTAATGTTGGATTTTCTTCTAGGCTTCGCTTTAAAATAACTAAAGTACGATCAGGATTCTTCCGGGGGGGGGAACCAGCCTGGGAGTGAAAAGGGATCTCGGCACTACCCCTTGCCTTGAACTTGGCCACCAAGCGCCTCACTGTTCTCTCGTTCACGCCAGTATTCTTCACTATTTCCTTCGTTTGCAGACCTAAATTATGACAGGTTATCACTCTAAAAATGTCATCGTGACTTGTACGGGGTCTAGACATCACTGGGGGGGGGTTTGATAGACAAAAATGCCACGCGAACTCACAAAAGAACAATTGCAACTCGGCCCTCTCAACCTGACACAACCTCACTCCACGACTACAGGAAACACACTGACTAGCTTCCACCTACGCAGATATGTAGATGCCAACTTGTATAAAAAGATGCCAATTAGTCAATTTGTCCCAGTCGATTTTTTCCCCGATAAACCCCATGCCTCCGATTTACGCGGAACGCTGTGTCCGGCCCACTACCCGGACAGACCGTTCTGCGCTGACTGTATATATATATATATATATATATATATATATATATATATATATATATATATATATATGTGTGTGTGTGTATATATATATATATATATATATATTATACACACTTCCAACAACAACAAATGCAGCTGTTTCTAGTTCACTGCAGGACAAAGGCCTCAGGCATGACCTTATTCATTTCTGGGGTTTGACGTCTTTAAATCACCACGATGGCCACTGCAGATTGGTGGTGTGAGTTTTTTTCTGATTTCTCACTGCAAATCAACCTAGTGTGGATATATATGTATATACATGTGTATGTGAAATAAAACCACATTAAGAAATACCATTTATATGGTTTTATATACATGAATATACTGAATATACAAAATAAAAATTATTAGCATATAGAAATTGTTGTTAATTTTCTGAATATATAGAAACATCTACAGTACTTATTTGACTTATCATTCAAGACGCTCCCACGTCTACCAATGCGTAGGCCTGTTGGTGCAAACATAAAGTAGGTAGCAATGTTTGTCTGATATTTTGTTCTGCAAAGGCTTTTTATTTATGGTTTTCTTCTCACTGCAGCATATATAACGTAATAATTTTCAAAAATGTATCGGTTCTTTACTATGAAGTCTTAAATAGAGGATGAAAACACTCAGGATTCACATAGTATTTTTGATATTCCTTGTTGTTTTATTGCATCTGGACATCTCTTGTTCCTGTGAGTTTTATGCATATATATATATATATATATATATATATATATATATATATATATATATATATATATATATATATATTTATGTATGTCTATGTATGTATGTATGTATGTATGTATATGATAAATTTTGCACATTTAGACGTATTTAGTCACTGTCATGACAGCTTCCTGGACCAGGGTTCGATTCCCGGTCGGTCGGAAGCTATTATCTTTGAGTGGTTCCGCCTTGGGCTCTGATCCCGAGGTCGATAAGAGAGTCCAGACTTTAAGGTATTGAAATATATGGCTTATTTGAATATGTGTATATATATATATATATATATATATATATATATAGAGAGAGAGAGAGAGAGAGAGAGAGAGAGAGAGAGAGAGAGAGAGAGAGAGAGAGAGAGAGAGAGAGAGAGAAAATACTTATTTGTGTATGTATGTATGTATATGCTTTGGTTTAATATGTAAATCTATGCATTTGTATTTCCTTGTTAGTGCAAGTCGGTTTAGATTTATGTTTATGTTTTTTGTTAATATGAGAACCAGAGCAGAAAGCCAGGGATAAAAAATGCGAGACAGTAGAGTTGAGACAGCAAGAGGTCCCAAATACTGTGTTAAAACTCGCTGATATAATATACACTTATTTCCCCGCTGTTAACGCAGATAAAGAGATAGATATAGCTCTTTTACATGTATTTAACTCTCAATCTTTTCCAGAGAGCGGAAAGTGAAGCTCACTTATATACAACGAAGGAAAAGAAAAAAGTTGAAATGAGAATAAAATATACACGCGAGTTTTGCGGAACATTTCTGAGTCTCGCTAATACGCCAGATTTCCACGGTCGTACTTTGCATTTCAAAGCTGGGTTCAGGTACGGTCTCCTATAATGTATTACTTACTTGAGATAAACCTCCTGCCTTACTCTCTTTTCTTTTCTTTTCCGAATTCCCATTTGTCCCCTAACTTGAGGTAACACAGTTATTTTTTCCCCTTTCGTAACCACTAAATCGTTTCTTTTTTCCATACTTTTGTGGCATTCCCATTGTCTTTAAATCTGGGAAATCTCGTTAGTAATCTTTTTTTCCCACTCTCCTAATTATCCAGTAAATCTTTGCTCTATTTCTTTCTATTTTTTTACAGCTTTTATTGCAATAACATCTCATTAAACGTTACTCAGGCAAACAACCGGACAATATCCTGGAGACAGACTATATTATTATTATTATTATTAATTGCTAAGCTACAACCCTAGTTGGAAAAGCAGGATGCTATAAGCCCAGGGGCCCCAACAGGGAAAATAGCCCAGTGAGAAAAGGAAACAAGGAAAATTTGTATGTTTTAAGAACAGTAACAACATTAAAATAAATATTTCCTATATAAATTATAAATACTTAAACAAAATAAGAGGAAGAAAAATTAGATAGAATAGTGTGCCTGAGTGTACTCTGAAGCAAGAGAACTCCAACCCAAGATAGTGGAAGACCATGGTACATAGGCTATGGCACTACCCAAGACTAGAGAACAATGGTTTGATTTTGGAGTGTCCTTCCAGAAGAGTTGCTGACCATAGCTAAAGAGTCTCTTCTAACGTTAACAAGAGGAAAGTAGCTACTGAACAATTACAATGTAGTAACCGTTTTTGTGAAGAAGAATATTTGTTCATATGATGAGCACCTAACCCCCTCTCTCCACCCAAGCGAATACCACTGAGAGTCAGACAATGGCTGCTGATAACTCGACAGATACTGTCGAACCATAGGCTCCAAAATCCTATTTCACCCATTCCTTGCAGGGTTTGAACTCTCGACCCACAAAATGAGAGTTAGGTACGTTTCCAGTGAGCTTTCAATTTAGCCTTCTCTCCATTTATAAAAGTATCTATCTAATTTTCTTTCCCAGTTAATATTAAAAACAGGGAATATCTTCTATTCTATCTCCCTTTCTTTGACTTGTTGAGTAGGAGGAATGGAACAATGTTATAATTAACAGTTCGTGTAGGGAGTTATTGGAGATTTCTTTTTTCGTGGATGGTTCCAGACTTTGTTCGTATTCCCCTTAAAGGCTTAAGATATGTTGTCATCTGCAAACAAGATAATAAAAAAGTAAAATGTAACTTTGAGAGTTCAACACACGAATAGGAAGGATTTTTTGGGAGGATATAAAGTATTGTTTACATAAGAATTCATACATATTCATATACAGTATATATATGCATATATATATATATATATATATATATATATATATATATATATATATATATATATATATATATATACTGTATATATAGATAGATAGATAAACGTAATCCAATTTTGTTGGTAAAAGATGGTAAAACCTAATTTCTAACGATAAGCCCTATCTGATTGTACTAAAAACAGACAAACATGATATGAAGGTCCTTTGCATTCAACTAGCAGCCTTTTTTTCTTCCTGCTCAAATTCTCCAAAGACAAACTCGGATTCAAATCCTACCAAAGAGACTAATTGGTCTCTTGCGGATGCTGTCAATCCATTAGAAAATAAAGATTTACAATTCCTTTTCGGTTTCATTTCCGTCTTTAAGATTTTCAGGATAACGAAGCTGTAAGGAGGATTTATGGCAAACCACCTGTACTCAGAAGGATTTTATTGAGGATTCAGCAGGCAGATAAGAGCTCAAATCCTTGAATGAACTCCTGCCCTTTAAGCAGAAGCTCCTCTTGATGGAAAAAGGAGCAGGGATTTAATAATACAGCTTTATACTCATAATGGATTGGTATTAGTAGGGAGAGAGTGGATAATCTCTTTGGCAGGATTTGATGTCCCTCGAAAAGGGAAACAGAACATGCTTTTTGCATTATGAATCCCTTTCCCAACAAGAAAAACAACCTCGGAAAAAACTGCGATAAAACACCATTTTGGAATGATCAAAAAATAAAAAATTGTTTTGGGGTGAGAAGGATTGGAAATTCTCTCTTTTTTTTTTCTTGTAAGAGAGTGACATCCATGCGTAAAAAGATAATTAAACGATGATTAAAGCAATAGAAAGACTAGAGGGGCACCCAGTAGAGAGCATGACTTCGCCACGCCAAGAAGTTTTGTTTAGCTGTTAACTCCTGCGTACTTGTACTTCGATGTATTATCTTCCAAATCTAATAGATTTGTCCTTGGGTCATACGTCACATGTCTCCCAAATATTGTTGAAATTGGTTCTTTAGTTTTGCGAGATGTTCACAAACAAAAAATAACGTAACAAATATTTGTCTTTTACTGAACATTGCGATTATTTCCAAAGTACTGCTGCGAACTTGTATTTTGATGTACTTTATCCAAAATGATGCAGATTCATCCTTGGGTCATACCCAACCTTAGTAGGTTTCTAATCCTGTCTTTTCAACTCCCAATAATCTTCACAGGGCTTTGTTCTCAAATGTGCAAAATCTGTTGGATACTGTTTCATTGTTATACCACGATTCATGTCCATGGCTGAGGACTGTGAAGTGTGAAGTAGGAGATGGTGAATGGAGAAGTATTGATTTTAAAGCCCAAGATAGAGACGACTAACGAAATCTAACCGAGGTCCTTTGCGTCAATGGGCGTAGGAGGAGATGATGATGATGATGATGGTGGTGGTGATGATAGTAGTTCTTGTGTAAAGTCGCACACAAACAAACAAATAAATAAACTAAGAAACAGACGAAACGTACATGGTTTGAATACATACCCTTCACAAAATCTTCGATTTTGGTGAAGGCACTAGGGAAAATATAAATCTTATATACTCAACAAACGGGTAATTACAAGAAAGTCAAAGTAAACCCAAACTCATCAATCACTAAATACAAATCATATGAACGAACGGCCTCGTTAGGGAAGTGAAATAATCAAAGGCATTAATTATCCTCCCCCTTCCCCCCTCCCCCTCCCCCTCCCCCTTCCCCCTCCCCCTACATCCCAAACATCCCCTCGAGTGATTGATGGCTAAGCGGGTAACAGGAAGGTTGATGGGCGCAATCTGTTACCAATGAATAAACTAAACTGGAGGTCGTCCGTCGCCCCGGGTAAATTTATCATTTGAACGTGTTGATTTAGGGGCCTTTTATTATTGTTCATAGCATCTGGCACACAAAGGTTGTTGATTTGCTTTTCTCTTTTTTTACCTATCGTTATATTTGCCTAATCCATACGTCCATTATTATTACGGAGAAAGATGTACAGTATTATAGCCGTAGGGACGGATTCATAGAAAGGAGGACAATGTATTATAACCCTAGGAGGGGTTCAAGGGTAATATGTATTATAACATGGGAGGGGATTTAAGGGGGAAATGTATTATATCCCTAGGAGGGGGATTTTAGAAGGAGATGTGTTATCACCTTACAAGGTAGTTTAAGGGAGAGAGATTATCTTAGGAGGGAGGTTTAAAGGAAAGATGTATTATATCCTTAGGAAGGGTTTAAAGAGGGAGATGTATAAAGCCCTAGGAGAGGGGTTTAAGGGGGAAATGTAGTATAACATTAGGAGAGGGTTTAAGAAATACGTTACAACCGTAGGGGTAAGGTTTAATTGGAAGATGTGTCATATCCCTAGGAGGGGCCATTAAGGGGAGACGTATTACAAACCTTAGAGGGAGTTAAGGGATAGATATATTATAACCCTAGGAGAGGGTTAAGGAGAAAGATGTATTTTAACCCTAAGAGTGGATGATAAAGGAGGAGATGTATTATAAAACTAGGGGGGGGGGGTTTAATGGGGAGATGTATTATAAAACTAGGTGGGGGGGGTTTAATGGGGAGATGTATTATATTCTTAAAAGGGAAGTTTATGGGGGAAAAGCATTATATCCTTAGGATGGAGGTTTAAGGGGGAGATGTAATATATTCTTCGGAGTGTGGTTTAATGAGGGAAATGCATTGTGACCCTGGGAGTGGGGTTTAATGAGGAAGATGTATTTCATTCCGTAGGACGGCAATGCTGCCAGTGCACCTCACGTGATATACTGTAGGTATTAGTAATCTAAAGGGTCTTCACAACGTCCCTTAACCGTCTATCTGCTCTCACATTTTATAATTCTTCTTTATCTCCGTTCTCACTTCCTTTCTTCCACCTTTCGGCCTAACCTGATAATTCTTACTTCTTAATGTAACTAAGGGTTTTTCTCTTAGCTTCCCTTCAGTGAATGACCACCCAAGGCCTAATGGTGTTATGACCCAAATTCCATAAAACAATGAAAAATATGTATCATAAATCATTTTAATGTATAGTCAGTTTAGTCAGTACTGATAGCTTGTGATATTTAATGCTATCATGAATCTAATTTTAGGCTGCTGATCATTAAGTTAACGTACGTTATTAAGCATAATATTGATTATATTTATACAGAATTTTCTGCCGGATTTTGGGTATGGTTGTATTGGGCATTCGAGGTTAGATATTCAAAACTGTGTAGTTTGGTAGATTTGAAGCTTGTCAAAGCCTTTGGTGCTATGAATATAATTTCCTTTTTCCTTGACGAACCAATTAATCTACATTTAACTACGCATTCTTCTTACTAATATTCATCTTTTAAATACCTTTTTTTTCATTTACATAAATGCCAACTTCACGTAACTGTACCTTAAAAATGCTACATTTTATATACATAGTTTACACTAAAATTGAAAATTATTATTCTTAGCGAAAAAATGGATGAGTTATTAGACTAACATTTATTAAATGTCTGGCGTCCCTCGTTATTTACACATCTGTTTTACATATATAAATATTACTGTTGGAAACGTAATTAAATAGATTCTTCCTGTGAATAAAAATACGCACTTCTGTTGTAATGATACGAAATAGACGTCTCCACTTGTGCTGCCACTATTGGCTACTTTAGTTTAACTCTGTCATCAAGATGCAAGAAAGAAGCCAGTGATGCGTCGAGGAAAGTATAACTTGCTGTGGGCAAGATCTCGAAATTATGATATTCCTCTTTTATACATCCGATTTTTGTGTGAGATAAAGGCATGACGTCTATCTCTGAAGAGCAGAGAGGTTTCATTGACATTACGTCAATAAAATAGGAGTTTAAAGGACACAGGACACTGATCCATGAACAACTTTTCAAGGTGACACATGAATATATTAGCAAAGTTAGGACCCAAGGAAGAACCCATTGACATACTATCAGCTTGTTTGTAAACTTTATTATCAAAAATAAAGTTTCAGTTACGGCAAGTTCAAGTAGTTTTCTAAAATCGTTAACACTAAATCC